>NC_068315.1:3270533-3328033 GCF_025860055.1 Xyrauchen texanus
CACTTTAAGCCACACTTAAAATACACGAATGCTATTGCATTATATTCAAAATATCAACCAACCTGGTCTCATATAATCATGTTACTGTACCTACTGTACCACTTTTAATATTTCCCGGGGCTCAGCATTGCTTGTTTGTAGACTGAATCATTGTATAACTAATATTGTAGTAACCATGTTTTTTGGCAGAAACCATAGTTTTAATGCAGTTAACCATGGTGTTGGTACATTGAAATGGTAATATAGTTACCATGGTTAATTTTGAGGTTACTGTAAATATACAAATGATACCATCGTGAAACTCGTTACTGTAGTAAAACCAAGGTTATTTTTTTTAGGGTAAGGTTAAGGTTAGGTTTAGTGGTAGGGGTTAATGTAGTGTGTCTGTGGGATAAATAAACAAAATAAGCACACTGCAGTGATGCCCATACTGAATGTTAGTATTTAAATATGGGTTTAAATATTATCTGACACTATTTGCACTGGGGTTGAAATAGCATATACCATTATTTGCACCAGGGTGACTTCTTTTTACCCTGTTCCTCGCACAATGCTGTCATATGAAATCAAAACACTTTTACTATACTGCATGACTGTTTTAATGTTGGCATTACTTAACCAACTGCATTTACAAGCTTAATCAAACGCGATCAAATTGTAAGCTCAACTGATAGAGCATTGCTCTTGCAAAGCAAAGGACCGGGGTACGAGTCCTGAAAAGCATGCAAGTCGACAGGTGAGTCGAAAGTGTCATAGAAACACCACAATATGACTTGGTTGCTTCAGCAATTGTTTTCATCTCACATTTGCTTGTAATGACCCTATCAGTTAGGTTCAGTTTTAAGGTTTGTGGTTAACCTTAAGCGGGTTGCATTCAAAGTCCGACGTGGGAATTCCGACTTGATATCTCCGATCTCCGACAATAAAGACATTTCATTGCCCGATGCTTGGAATATGACTTATAAGCAAACACAACCCATTAGCTTGTGAGTTAGACCTACTTGCTGCAAATAACTGCAACTGATGCTTCGCATTGCTGTATTAAAGAGCAGAATGAATCTGTGATTATTCAAGTACCTGTCTTTATTCAAGTACTATTATTATTGGTGCTTACATTTGCAGCTATAAAGCATCACTGTTATGTTTGCCAGTTCCACATAGATTTTGTGTCTGCAAAACTCGATAAACTCAGCACACTGATGCAGGCAATAAACACAGAAAATAGACTAACATTCTGCCTAACATCTCCTTTTGTGTTACATGGAAGATAAATTAAAAAAAAAGTCATATAGGTATGGAACCACTCAAGGGTGAGTGAATGATTTCAGATTTTGTTATTTTTGCGTGAACTATCCCTTTAATTTGACCCTAACCCAAGGTACTTATTTGACTATTTTTCTCTCTTTTGTGCTTTGTCCAGTCTCTCCTCTTGATGGTACTTGAGGATGCTCATAAAATACCATTAGTGTGATGTGTGTCCCGTTTGGTCAAGTTGGATCCTGTTAACAATCTCAGTTCTCCTTGTGCATGTGTAACGGGAGCCAGCTGGTAGATAGCTGTGCAGCGTGTAAACCTCACTCTCCTGACCTCAAGAAGTGCACTAGTGACTGATGCTAGCATCCTTGTTGGAGCACCCGCCTCCCACGCCGGAGACGTTGGTTCGAGTCCCGTACAGAGCGGGTAGAACAAGAGCGTCACACGTGCCGCTGAAGTACAGGCATACTGTATATGCATTTGTGTGGAGATGCCATTACTCAATTAATCTGAAGGAAGGAGTTTACTCAATCAGTGGAGTAAAGTTAACTTATTAGGGTTTTCAGTGTAATAGTTGTTAAAAAATATATAGAATTAAAAATACATGTAAACGTGAGATAAGATCAGCATGTCGGGGTGTATTTTGCAAAAACGATGGCAGACTGTGCATTATCCCTTACATAATACTGCTTTAAAAACAAGCGTTTTCTACCTAACAAATAGTTCCTTGTACCCTATTTTTGGAAAGAGGCGTTTGCATTCATCTGTATGTTTGTGACAGACTCACTGTGTGGTGCATTAATCTTCACGAGGACTGTGCAGTGGCTGTAACACATGTATCAAATAATGTGTGGTCAGCTTTGGCCAACTTCTCTGCCAATTAATTTATGATTTACAGTGATTAACGTTTGCTGATTAAAGTGATTTTTTTTGGAGTGTGGCGCTCTCTGGCCCAAATGATGTGTGCCACTGCTAGTCATCTTCCAGAGTGTCCGGTCATCATGCCAAAGGCTTTAAAGTTCCATCAGGGATCTGGGCATAATCTCTGCCAGTCCAGCTCATCTGGAATCATTCATGGCTGACTTACAAACTGCTTGTGGTGTTACTCGTTTCTGGCACTCGACAGCAACCAACGGCAATGCTCTCCATCTCCCCGCAGTAAACAAATGGCGTCTGGAAAGGTTACCCACTCGTGTGAGCAGCCAGATCTCCAAAGGAAACAGGGTATTACACATGCCGGAGTTTTTCCACGTCCATAAAGGTGTTTTTTGAAGCTCTGGTTGCTCCACAGGAGAGCTTTTTTGTCGACCTCTTAGTAAGAGTGGTAATACAGCACCCTGTAGTGAAGCCTGCATTTGTTCTGAGTGGGTGGATCAACAAAGTTTCATATATAAGTGTTTATCTGCCGTTTATGTCCGAGGAGGTAGTTTTCAGTGCAAACTGTGAAGGCGAAGGAAGTCATTATGTTTCAAGAGTCGTTCAACCAACTGATACAAATGACTCTTTCAAATATAACTTTAAAGGGATAGTTCACCCAAAAATGAGAATGATCTCATTATTTGCTCACCCTCATGCTGTCCCAGATGTGTATGGCTTTCTTTCTTCAACAGAACACAAACAGAGATTTTTAGAAGCATATCTCAGCGCTTTTGGTCCATACAATGCAAGTGAATGGTGATCAGTATTTTATGTAGCTCCAAAAAACACATAAAATAAACTATAGAGGTAATCCATATGACTCCAGTGTTCAAATCAAAACAGATACAGATTTAAATCCTTTTTTTATTTAAATCAAATTTGAAATTCACATGTGGTGCATGTTTAGTTCTTAGTCTTACATTCTCCATGCATAAGTATGGTAAATGGTCTGCACTTATATAGCACTTTTTTAACCTTAGAGGTATTCAAAGCACTTTACACTGTGTCTCATTCACCCATTCACACTCACACTCATACACCAATGATGGCAGAGCTGCCATGCAAGGATCTAGCCTGCCATTGGGAACAACTTGGGGTTCAGTGTCTTGCCCAAGGTCACTTCGTTATGTGGAGTCATGTGGGCCGGGAATCGAATCACCAACCCTGCGATTAGTGGCCGACCGGCTCTACCACCTGAGCCACAGCCTCAATTGTTCAATGTAGAACAATTAGCATAATGCATTAGTATAAAAGCAATAAGGTGCTGTGTGTGTTTTATTTTGTATTTTTGTTTGTGTTTTCTTTTTAAGGGTATATTTGTCACAACCTTTGGTTTCTTTCACAAGATTTAATTGGTGTTATGAATACAACCTAACTACATAACTAACTTTATACGTAAATATAGTAAAAAATAAAGGTATTAATTTATTTGTTTGCATAGTATATATTATACAATATATAGTTTATTTGAGAATAACATGAAACATTTTATAAAGTAGCTGTAAAGTGAATTAGGTACACAAATTAAACATTAGTAGTAATTAGTAGTTCGATTATATAATAAATAATAATTGTATTATGTAATTATATAAGAATATGAATATGTATGTATCTATATATATATATACAGTGAGGAAAATAAGTATTTGAACACCCTGCTATTTTGCAAGTTCTCCCACTTAGAAATCATGGAGGGGTCTGAAATTGTCATCGTAGGTGCATGTCCACTGTGAGAGACATAATCTAAAAAATAAAATCCAGAAATCACAATGTATGATTTTTTAACTATTTATTGGTATGATACAGCTGCAAATAAGTATTTGAACACCTGAGAAAATCAATGTTAATATTTGGTACAGTAGCCTTTGTTTGCAATTACAGAGGTCAAACGTTTCCTGTAGTTTTTCACCAGGTTTGCACACACTGCAGGAGGGATTTTGGCCCACTCCTCCACACAGATCTTCTTTAGATCAGTCAGGTTTCTGGGCTGTCGCTGAGAAACACGGAGTTTGAGCTCTCTCCAAAGATTCTCTATTGGGTTTAGGTCTGGAGACTGGCTAGGCCACGCCAGAACCTTGATATGCTTCTTACAGAGCCACTCCTCGGTTATCCTGGCTGTGTGCTTCAGGTCATTGTCATGTTGGAAGACCCAGCCTCGACCCATCTTCAACGCTCTAACTGAGGGAAGGAGGTTGTTCCCCAAAATCTCGCAATACATGGCCCCGGTCATCCTCTCCTTAATACAGTGCAGTCGCCCTGTCCCATGTGCAGAAAAACACCCCCAAAGCATGATGCTACCACCCCCATGCTTCACAGTAGGGATGGTGTTCTTGGGATGGTACTCATCATTCTTCTTCCTCCAAACACGGTTAGTGGAATTATGACCAAAAAGTTCTATTTTGGTCTCATCTGACCACATGACTTTCTCCCATGACTCCTCTGGATCATCCAAATGGTCATTGGCAAACTTAAGACGGGCCTTGACATGTGCTGGTTTAAGCAGGGGAACCTTCCGTGCCATGCATGATTTCAAACCATGACGTCTTAGTGTATTACCAACATTAACCTTGGAAACGGTGGTCCCAGCTCTTTTCAGGTCATTGACCAGCTCCTCCCGTGTAGTTCTGGGCTGATTTCTCACCTTTCTTAGGATCATTGAGACCCCACGAGGTGAGATCTTGCATGGAGCCCCAGTCCGAGGGAGATTGACAGTCATGTTTAGCTTCATCCATTTTCTAATGATTGCTCCAACAGTGGACCTTTTTTCACCAAGCTGCTTGGCAATTTCCCCGTAGCCCTTTCCAGCCTTGTGGAGGTGTACAATTTTGTCTCTAGTGTCTTTGGACAGCTCTTTGGTCTTGGCCATGTTAGTAGTTGGATTCTTACTGATTGTATGGGGTGGACAGGTGTCTTAAGTGGGAGAACTTGCAAAATAGCAGGGTGTTCAAATACTTATTTTCCTCACTGTATATATACTGTATATACACACACACATATTATGCATATTATAAAAAATTTAGTTTTTTTTCCTTCATTTATATAATAAATTGCTTTATATGATTGCTGTTGGTCATCATAGTTTGTTTATCATGTTTATATATATATATATATATATTAGGTTATATGAGGCGTTAATTCAGTGCGATTAAAAAAAATAACGCGTTAAAAAAATTTACGCAATTAATCGCAATGCCCCCGGACCATAATAGGGAAGATTCCTGAGAAATGCAAGATTGTAGTACCACCTGTTTACTCCAGAGGGCAGTAAGTGAAACTTCAGCTGTATGAAAGCACACAGTTTATACAGTGAAGAAACACTTCAGTAGGCAGAACAACACAAACATGCGTTACATTCTTGCGTTCAAAACACTTGAAGAAGCGCAAATCCGAACTAAGGGATCTCAAGATGTGTTTAAAGATTGAGTATTAAACTATATTTAACTTGACACAGTGACCTAAACATTTTATGTTTATGACACAACGCACCCGAGACGCTACACAAGCATGTCTGACGCAGGTGTACACTGACGGGACCTTAAACAAGCCCTCATAATAAATCTCCAACTAATTGACAAATTCACTTGTGTAATGGATTGCTGTGAACTGTGTGCCAATGATTGTCTTATGATCAATAATATGGTGTTAAACAATACATTGTATTCTGAAGCCACTTTTGTGTTGTCTTATTAATGATTAACTCTTCTACTACAGGAATGTAATGCATTTTAATAATCTGAATATTGTTTATATATATATATATAATTGTTAAATATTTAAAGATAAATATGTATAATTATTTCATAATTATATATTGAATTATTGTTATATGAGGGGCTTTCTCAGCAAATATTTGTATATGCGATTAATCATGATTAATTAATCTGGACATGTATATATATATATATATATTAGGGAAAGAACTAGGTTTTGTTTTTAAAGTGCTGGGAAAGCCTACATATATATATATATATATGCCTACACTTATATATATACATACATTTAAGTGTGAAACAAATGATAAACGCTGGTAAATAATAGTAAAAAAAAAATGAGTTGAATTTCAAACAAATTTTTAAATCTTTGACCAACAACATTAAAATATAAAAACTCTTCTTAACTCATACATATTTAAATTCTTTTAGGATTAGTTCATCCCAAAAAAATAATTCTATCATTATTTACTCACCCAGATGGCATTTCACCCATATGCCACTCGCATTATTGTGGAACATAAAAAGATACGTTTAGGAGAATGTTCATGCTGCTCATTACCGTACAATGACAGAGAATGGAGATGGGAAATTTATAGCTCCATAAAATTATAATTTTTTGCAGGTGTCATGAGATTCACCCATATGTTCCATCTAAATCATAATCTAAGTATTTTTCTTCAATTACATACTTTTCACTAAAAGTTTGAGGAATTAGAGGACCGAATAGTAACATACAGCACATCAAGATCAGTCATTCAAATTTTAAATATGTCTCTAAAAGCAGAAATGTTTGCAGTTAAAGAATGTCTGGCTGTGGATTATGGGATGATATGTGTGTGTGTGTCGAGGGGATGGATGATCATTTAGGTGGCAGTCTTCAGTTTTTCATCATTAGGCAGATGCCTCCTGCCGCTCAGGTTAGGACACGTCCAAAGCGCATGCTGTCTGAGTCAAATGAGCCAGTTCAAGCCCACCTGATGCACACACACACACACTTAGAGCAGTGTCCCCAAGGCTGGCCGCCACACACACATGCACCTGGCTCTCTATTAGCACCTAAACTTCACTTATTAGATTACTACCAGAAGTGACGATAACCCCGGACCTTTAGGGACTTCCATGAGCGACTGCACAACTCCACTTGAATGCAGGCAAAATCTCACATGTACATTTGTAACCTGATTTAACCTTTTGTCTTCAGCCAAAAACTGCAAACACTACATGTAATAACACTACGAGATGGCGAAACATTTTGAGAAACTTTTATGAGTTGACTCTTACAATAAAATACAACATTTACTCCCATAGAGAAAAATAAATGAAACAATAATCAATTAGTTTATTAGTTATTAGTTAGAGCAAAAAGTTATTAGGATTTTTTCTAAGTTTAACTCCTTTCCCAAATCCTAAAACGAATTATTTGTATTTATTTATTTATTTCTTTTTTTGCATGAAGAAAATAAAGCATATTTTAGGAGGGAACTGGAGGGACCTGGATATGTTTTTCATGAGATTTGCCCATTATTTATATACAAACATGTTTAATATGTGCATTACTGTCATGTGATTAATATAAAGTTAATCTGACCCTTTTTGTATGTTAAAACAACCAACTTCATTCTGAACCACCGAGTAGAGGCTTTCGACGTGCACACAGAACCCTCAGAGACCTGACTCGTGCATGAGACCTGGCCGAAGCTGGCACACTGTCCGGAATTTTCTTGGCATGGGCCAAATCCCTCACCCACCCCGAGAAATAATAAATAATGGCTCCATTTTGTTCACGACTGTGGCCCAGAGCCCACACCATTAGACATTAGAGGCAATTTGCAGTCAACTCTCAGACCTGCTTTATCTAAAATATTATCAATGAGCCTGTCAGCTCCGGCCCTAACCTTCTTTTGTTATTTTCGGCTGTTCTCTCAGTGGGATGTGCGGCTCGTCGCCCAGTTCTCCCTGTAGACTATCAACAGGATGTAATACACCTGTTTTGCTTAAGGCGGGGACTCTGAACCCCCTCCTCACTCCCGGCCCCGGTTCTGGCACATGGACCCGCCCGGCTGGACATATATGTCAGGATGTGAGATGAGGGCTGGTGAAGGTGCAGCTGTTGCGTAAGAAAAGTGCCAGGGGCGCGAGCTTCCCAGGGTGAGCTTTAATTTGCTCTTGCTTTGTGTCCCCCTTCTCTCTCACCTTCATCGGGCAGCTACAGATGCGGAGGGCCCAACACTCACACCCAGATGGGTCCGCGCCCACGGCACTGTTTGTGTGTATGTTATTGTGTGTGTAAGCAATTTGTTTGTGCATATATGTGTCATCTTTTTAGCAATGATCAGTGTCAGTCAATTGTATATATCAAGTTTCTTTGTTTATTTTTAAACAGAACTTTTTTTTTAGGCCAGCTGATTTATGATTGCATGATTAGACGCAAACTTTTATTTGCGTTCATATGTTTTTAAGCATAAATCTGCTACTGTGAAAGGAGACTGTAAGCTCATTTTAAAACTATGTTCAACTATATTAACCTTTGCAGTTATATAAACTCGTTTCTTGATTCATATATTCTCCACATTGATAGACTGATGCTGGTATTTCCTCTGTGATCAAACTACTGAGTCCTGTTACTGCTACTGTTGTGAAAGTGAGAGCGGTTGTATATTCTCTGTGGTATTTCTATGGAAGGCCTCAACGGGAGGCCCTTTTGTGGAGATGTCTTCCTTTCAGCCAATCAGTAGCTTTTGTTGTGATCCCAGCATGAGGCAGGAATGCCGTTATGTGCTGATGCTGAGAAGCAGGAAATGTTTTAGGCGCACACACACACACACACACACACACACACACTAGTTATGCACAAGAACAGTATATTCATCAGGACTGTAGCTACACATTGCAACTATGTTTCAGCAATAAGGTGTTTCATTTAATTAACGATAATGTTACTCTTTGGATGGATACAAAGTTGCACATTGCATTCACAAAGGTTGTGAATGCAATATTGCATTTGACATTTCCTCCTTCTTGCTGTGCAAAGCAAATATGCATTTTTGGGTAAAGACAAATATAAAATAAAAAGCTAATATCAAGCTTATATTTGATTAAAAGAAAAATATAATTATAAACATAAGTGTTTTAAAATAAAAATGTTCATGAAAATCCTATAGAGGGCTGTTTAATGGTAGGTTCCATTGTGACAACTTGCCTCCCAATAATGGTTAAAAAAAAAAAAAGATTATTATTTTTATATATATGTGATGACGCTCTTGTTCTACCCGCTCCGTATGGGACTCGAACCAGTGTCTCCGGCATGGGAGGCAAATGCGCTAACAAGGAGGCTAAAGGCCACAGCCTCTAGCATCAGTCACTAGTGCACCCCTACCAGCTGGCTCCCGTTACATATATATCTATATATATATATATATATATATATACACACACACACACACCGATCAGCCACAACATTAAAACCACCTGCCTAATATTGTGTAGGTCCCCCTCTTGCCACCAAAACAGCACCAACCCACATCTCAGAATAGCATTCAGACATGATATTCTTCTCACCACAATTGTACAGAGTGGTTATCTGAGTTACTGTAGAGTTTATCAGTTCGAACCAGTCGGGCCATTCTCTGTTGACCTCTACCATCAACAATGCGTTTCCATCCACAGAACTGTCACTCACTGGATGTTTTTTGTTTTTGCCTCCATTTAGAGTAAATTTGTGTGGTAGGAGTGCATAAAATCATGCAGATACGGGTCAGGAGCTTCAGTTAATGTTCACTTCAATCATCAGAATGGGGAAAAATGTGATCTCGGTGATTTGGAGCGTGGCATGATTGTTGGTGCCAGACGGGCTGGTTTGAGTGTTTCTGTAATTGCTGATCTCTTTGATACACTGTATATAAAGTAACTGGAGAAAATGTGACAACTAGCCCCAGCCCCCTCCAGCAGTATTAGAATCTAATATATTATTGGATAGACTTCAATTTGTCCCCAAGTCTATTCTGTCAATTCTCTGTCACTCTGTCAAAACTCTGTTAATTACTGATGCAATGTATTGATAACTAATGTCCTCTCTCTCTCTCTCTCTCTCTCTCTGTCTCTCATATCTTTCAGAAATGCACTTTAAAAAAATAAAAACACATTTTCAAAATGGAAAATGCACTTGTTTTGTAGATTTGTAACTTTTGTATTACCTTAAATGATCTTGCTACTGACTAATGCATTGTGGCATTTTCATGTTGTAGTGTTAGCAAATATGCACTTTTTGATATTTAAAAGATGTACATACAAAGAAAGAAAGCTAATATATGTTGTTATATTTGGTTTTATGGTATCAGAACATTACTAAAATTTATAAAGAAGAATATATAAGTCAGCCCTATTACCCCTTACTTATTTACAACCCTGTTGCAATTTATTAAAACATAAAGACATTATTTCATTCTCCTAGTAAAAATGTTTAAATCTTAAAGAAGTTTACTTTAAAAATCACCTTTTGAAAATTGAGAAAGCACTTCTATAGAACTATAGAATGACCTACTTGTTACTTTTATCACCTTTTTATAGATAATTTTTACTTGCCTACTGAAAATATTCCAGTCTTGCTCTTTAACTGTGGAGGTTTGGGGGTGGTCTATATTCATGTAATGATTGAGCTTCTTGTACAAACATTCAGTTTTACTGAATAAAGTCTATTCTCTGATTCTGCTTCTGACGTCTGCTTTTTCTCTCTACTGATCAGAAGTGTTTTGAACGCAGCATTGTTTATGAAGAAAAATCTTGTCTCACATTGTCACTATCATACATAACTGTCATACTATGGCTTTCTTTTCCTGCCGTTATTTACCCAAGAGCATGTGAGTCAAATTAAGTCCCAGTACGTTGACATGCCATGTCTGGTTCTCCGGCACCCGCACTGCTCTCCGCCGCCCTTACATGTGGACCTTTGATGTTAGCAACTAATACACATGGTATGAAAACGCATTATGGAGAAATGCTGACAGATAAAACACAGAGTGCTGCCATTTTGCTCTCTCTTTATAATGAGGTAACCGGAAAGGAGAAGAGACATCAGCCCAGTCAAATTACCTCCATGCAACAGAGTTGTGTGTGTTTCGCGACAGCTTTCCAGGCAGCCAAACGCATTCCCATACGACTATCACTGTTAATTGCTGATGCCAAATAAAAAATAAAAGAAAGCCTTTGATGAACATGTTAGTGGAAACCCTTTTTCCTCTCTCTCTCTCTGTGTTTCTCGCCCCTACAGAGCCATTCCTGACAATAAAAAAGTCCTAAAGCAGTGGGGAATGATGTTGAATCAAGCCAAACCTCAAAGCACACAAATCTCTCTGCATGTTTGCAAGAACTCGTCCTGGAATCAGAAAGCACTGACAGTAACATTGACGTGACAAGACACTTTACATACCTGACTACCATTGTAAGGTCATGTTATGCAGAATCAGTGTTGGATATGCTACTTTTAAATTGTAGCTTCTCAAACTACAAGCTACTTATAATTTAAAGTACTTCATTAACAATCAAACTATCCTTTTGAAAGGGTAATAACAAAACAAAACTAAAAGCAAGAAAGCTATTTAAAAGTGGTGTGTGTAATTTGAATTGTAATAGGCTGATTTCCCCTTCATATTGGTGCTATTAAAACATTGCTCTGTTTGTTTGAGCATCCCGACAAGCCAGACGGTGGGACAAAGTACATCCTGACAATCATGCTACCCATTTGAAAGGGTACTAATAAATCGTAGTTAACAACATTGAGAATATTTAAGGGTTTTGTGTGAAATGTTAATAATAGGTTGATTTCCCATACAAATTGGTGATATTAAAATATTGCTCTGTTTGTTTGAGTATCCTAACCAGCCTGACACACTAAAATCGGGTCAACCGTGTTAGTTTAAGCCGGACAAAGTACTTCAGCGACAATCAAGCTCCCCCTTTGAAAGGGTACTAATAAATCGTGGCTAACTACATTGAATATATTTAAAGGTCATGTGTGAAATTAAAATAAATGTTTGAGTTACCCTACAAATTGGTGCTATTAAAACATTGCTCTGTTTGTTTGAGCATCCCGACCAGCCAAACATGGCAACATTGGCCCAACCAATGGCCTGAGTTTGCCCACTTTATATTAAGAGCAGTTTGTATTTTGGAAAACTATGGTTAGTGTTAGTACCTCTAATATGCATTTAAGTATTTGAAAAGATAATGCCTTCTTATATAACTTCAAGTATTTAGCTACTTTTTATTAGTAACTTGAACAACCTTTTCAAATGAGTAGTTTGACTGTAATTGAACTACTTTAAATCACTTTAAAAGTAGCTTGCAGTTTTTCAAACTACAGTTTCACTTTGCTACTCTGCAACATTGTGCAGAGTACACCAGTATTTACCTCTCTTTTACAGATCTATCTGCCTTATGATGTGCCAGCGAGTAAATATAACGACTCCTTTGCGTTTTGTACATTTAAAAGCCATAAAAACCAGCAGCTGTGTGCGCAAGCCCCTATGTCTGCTGCCCGGTGTACAGTTTCATTTGTTCCGCTGGATGCTGACACAGTGCCTTGATGACAGGCAAAACAGAAAAAGCATTATTGCCCCCAGGATAGGTCATTTGGTGGCGTTGGCCAAAAGCTAAACTGAAAGAGAGGTTTTAAAGATGGGAACAGGTGCGAGTCACCGCGGGGGCTGGATGAAGCATAAACGCCGAGGCCCAATCGTCATTCCCAAACATTCTCTCGCTACCTCGTAATTAGGCCACGGCTTCAATAGGAGCTAACTCAGGCCATATGGGCTAATGTAGCCGAGATGAAGACCCCCCACACAGGTAGCAGTCTGTCAGCACCACGGACAGCTCCCGTTCAGCCAAATAACTCACCGCTACGCCAGGCAGGAGTGCAAAAGAGAGGGAAAATGCAACGCCGCTTAAAGGTTTGATTGAGCTTGAAGGTCAGGCCCATCGTATGTTCGGAAGGAAAATGTGTCCCCAAATTCCATCATTTAACAAACAAACAAAAAACAAAACAAATACAATTAGTTTTTTACCTCAGGCCATGAACTTTGGAGGCAGATAAAGAAACTGAAATGCCAATGTGTCCTTTTAATTTTGAGGTTTTGCTCTGTTACCTTTTTCGCTTAAGCCATTTGAACTACTTGTGTTAGATTTATAGAGTAAAATGGAAGTAATGGCCCCACTAAAAGCAATATGCTGGGTTTAATGCAAGTTAAACTCAATCGAAAGCATTGTAGCATAATGTTGATTGCCACAAAAAATTATTTCGACTTTGATTTAAATAAAAGCTGAAATCTGAGTTACAAGTAGGCACATACAATGGAAGTGAATGTAGTATTCTGTTAAAAAATACTTCCCATTTCAAAAGTATAACCACAAGATGAACAATATGGGTGATAACATGACTTAAATTTGAAAAAAATGCTTACTAACATTTTTTTGTATTTAACATTTTACAACTTCGTTGAAATACAACGTAACACCAGAAACCAAAAAATCCTAAAATGACTGTAATGATTTAAACAACTTTACAGCTCAAATAATACACAAGTTTTACAAGTAGAATTAATGCAAGTGGTTTTCAAAAACTACAAGCTATTGGTCTGTCAGTCTGTCGGTCTGTCTGTCTGTCTGTCTGTCTGTCAGTCAGTCAGTTGGCCGGTCTGTCTGTCAGTCTGTATGTCTGTCTGTCTAGAAATAGTAAAATAAGTTTGTTTTGATGAAGAATCATGTTAATATAAAGGTAGTTAGAGGGGCCTTTTACCCCACACCTGGGGGCAAAAGTCCCCCTGGGGCTGTAATGATATAGTGTAGATTTGGAGCAATTGTGAAATTTTGTTGCCATTTACTTTTGATATAGCAAGGAGTTTATTCAACTTTGGCTGCTTTCGTGTCCCAGGGTTTGATTTTTACTAACATTACTTACAAGTTAGTGTACTGTTGAACAAGTCGGTAGCGTCAATAAAGAGCATACTTGATATTAAGTATGAAGCAAGTGGAGTTTGAAGTAAACAAAGAAAAATGAAAGTGTCTGATGAAAGGCACGTATCTCCAAAATAATTTTTTGAAAAGCATGGAATTAACCTGTTGATACGCTCCCCCTTTTTGAGCACAAACCATGAAAATGACATACCTGAACTTAAATGGTTGTATTTACGGGACCCTTTGGAGTATGGACACAGTTGTAGTATATTTTGAAAGAAGACACTTTTACAAGTTTCAGAATTAAAATATGTTGTTATTTTTTAAAGTTAGAGAAGCTGAAGTTTGTAGTAATGGAAATATTTTGTGCTGGACGTGTTTTCATAATCTAAAAAAAACAATAATAAAAGTGCCAAGACAACCCAGAAATACAACGTTCTCAAAGCCACAAGTCTAAAGAAGTTACGTTTCAAATTTGAAGAAGATCGAACAAAACATTTTCTCTGTAAAATCTCTGGAAGTGTACAGAGTAAAATGAAGGCTCCGCCTTTCAAGACGACACAAGATGACTGCACTGCTTGCTATTATAAATAAAACTACGTCCCATTTTTTAAAATAGACTTTGGAGACAGACTCATTTTGTTTACGAGACTCTAATATATAAGATCATATACAGTTTTACAACATGAATGCTGCTCAGATTGCAGTTTGTTGAAGAACAATGACGAAGGGTAATTCTTTCAGGTGAGATCTCATGTAAACAATGGAGAATATATCAGTATTTCTCAGATTTATCACTTTTATGGAGAAAAAGTGCTGTTGGATGTTTTTTGATGAATGCTTGTCAATTGACCCAAGTGTGTTGAACTGGATTCATCTGCCGATCGTGTTTTCATAATAAAGGTATGAATGGCTATGGCTGTGGCTCAGGTGGTAGAGCGGGTCGGCTGCCAATCACTGGGTTGGTGGTTCGATTCCAGGCCCACATGACTCCACATGCCGAAGTGTCCTTGGGCAAGACACTGAACCCCAAGCTGCTCCCAATGGCAGGCTAGCGCCTTGTGTATGAGTGTGTGTGAATGGATGATTGGGACACAGTGTAAAGTGCTTTGGTAACCGCTAAGGTTAAAAAAAGCACTAAATAAGTGCAGAACATTTATCATTTGTTGGACATTGGTAATAGATCAATTAAATAAACCATTGATAGCGTGAAAAATATTTTAATGAGACATCTTTAAATTTTTACCACTTGTGTATAAAATGTTGTTGACTACTCAAAGAGTCAATGTTTACCTTAAATAATACACCATACAGCATCAGTGGTCTGACTACCATATAGAAAATGACACATTAATACACTGGAACACAGTTTGTGGACAAAGGAATTTCCTCCTCCTGTCGCCTCAGCGCAACTGAAGTCACATGATCTGCGAAGATTCAATATGGCATCTCTTAGTGTTTGAACGAATCGACTAGTCGATAATAATCAGTACAACTTCTAGTATATTGTGAATATTGTGGTTTCTGCAAATAAAACAGGACTTTTAGGCCATTATCCTTCTCATCAAAATGATGTAGACGAGTGCTGAAAGCCAAGCAAGTCGAGCGGAAACTAAAGCAGCCACGTCTGTCTGCGGCACTGGAAGACATTAGAGCTTATGGGAGCCAACATCTGTTACAGCGAGAATGCAAAACAACAGGACCAATTGATGTGTGCGGGGCCGCGCTAATGTGTGACTACAGGTCCAAGCAAGCTGCCTGACAGAACGTTAGCTGAGAAATATGTTGTGTTTGTTTCACAGTTTTGTGGAGATAAAAAAAAAAAAATGCTCCTCAGAAATGCGCTAATTGATTCAGTGTAAAACAGTTAGTGTGTGTTGATAATTACGGATCCGTAAAAACACACAGCTTTGGAATATTTATTAGTTGTCTCGGCTGCAATTTCGGAGCTATGGAGGAGTTTAATGAATCTATCATGAGGCAGTATCCAGCCGTTGGAAATTAGCTAACAAGGCCTGCCATGCCAAAGAGCTTCATTTCGAGTCAACGGCGTGGAGTTCATATTTCATTCCCTCACAGACTGCCTAATAAAAACATAACAAGCACCAGATGAATGATGAGTGTTTTATAGTTTTCCCAGTCACAAAAGTCTTCAGATTAAAGATGTATAGCGAGAGATCGTTTTACTGCAGTCACAAAAGTAGCTAAATCTACAATCTAACAATAAAAGGATGCAACTAAAAAAACTTGTGTAAAGATGGGGACTTGAAGTTAGTTAAAGTGATGCTAAACGGCACTAATAAAGCAGAATACATTTTTCGTCTCAGCAATTTTTGCAGCTCCACCTTTTGTCATTAGCAAGGAAAACTGTTCCTGTTGCATCCCCGCTGTCAGGACTTCATACATAATGAATAAACATATTATTCACAAGATGTCACTTATCATCTGAATAGATTATAAAAAATGTATTAAAAAAAATGCAAACCCGTTGCTAGATATGACTAAAACATATGCAATTGATTATTTTTAATTTTTTTAATCAATTGTCACCACCTGCCTCTCAAGAGTTTGTGTTGAATTATTATCATCGGAAATGACTTCGTCGGCTGTCACACATTCTTTTGTACATCTGAATAGACCCTGAAGCGGACACTTTCAACATGTTGATGGCATCTTAAATGCAAACTGTTTTGTGTTGAACGTACAACTTTAGAGACATACAAATTATTACGAATCCTTTGAAGAGTGACCGTAACATTTACGAATTAAAAGACGTAAATAATAGTGCAAAATCGTCAAACACAAAAAACGTACACAAAAACATACGACTTTTACTCCCTTTGAGACAAATAAATGAACCAATGGACAATTTTATTACGATTTTTCCTAAATGTAACCCCTTACCCAAACCCTAAACCTAACTGATATATGTTTGATGATTGGTTGGTCTCTATAGGAATCAAAGTTGTACCTTTTTGTATGTGCTAAATAGAATGTTACAATTTCGTCATCTCGTACAAGTTGCAATGTTGGAAATTGCATTGTAAATTTTTCTGCAAGGCGTAGGCTCCTCGCCCCTGCCTCCTAAATCCGGCAGGATTTGACGGTTCCGAGTACAACTTCTTCGGACCGCCAGACGGGGCCTACGCCAAAGAGAGAGACATTACTTTCTGTTTTATATTCATCAAATAAATGTCACACTGTCATTTCCTGATAGAAAGACAATTATTTGCAAATGTATTTGTAAGCAAAATCTGGATTTTAATAAAAGTCATTTGCAGTTGTTATATGGTGGAATTTAATAGTCATCCAAGCTCAGTCTATACAATGCTGTTTAACTTATTTAATAAATCATAATTTATTATAAATAAAAAAAAAAAAAAAAAAAAAGAAAAATCAACCTATTAATTAAATGATTCAAAATTTTTCAACATTTGTTTGTCTCTAAAGGGGTGTTTCTTGAACTTCTGTCACTATTATCAATGTGGATTTATAGAAAGTAAGGGTTTTCTTTTTTTTTTTTTACACTTTCACTAGTGTTTTTAAATTGTCTACTAATAATTCCAAAAAGTCATTTTATTTTAATATTTTCTGAAAATCATGAAAATTTCCACCACAGTATAATTTTCAGCACATCTCAAATTCTGTATTGTGTTTAATAGAATTATTTTGTGAAAATGAATGTGACGGGAATTATATTTTTAGCATTTTTTAAATAAAAAAGCAACTTCTTTGACTAGCAAAGGCTAATTTCAAAGCTAACATTTGATGTAGCCAAATAGGTACACTTTTTGCATAAATTGCAAACATTCATTTGTCAAAATTACAGCTTGATTGGAAATTATTCCCAGCAAGTTTTTTTAATTTTAAATTTTTTTGTCACGTGTCATATTTCATCTCAAGCATGCACTTCAATGACACTTTTATGGGCTTGTTTAACAAATACCCTATCTTTTACACTAATTTATACTTTATATAAATATATATAAAATCTTTACTTATACCAAAAATAAATGATGAACAACTAGTAAAAGGTTTCTGTAAAGCAGTTCAATGGAAAGCAGGAGGCGAGAACCAGCCTGGCGATATAAACAATATATTAATTATTAACTTAAACAAGAGACAAACAAACAAACAAACAAACAAACACACACACACACACACACACACACACGTTGTGTTTCCATGTTTTATGGGGACTTTCCATAGACATAATGGTTTTTATACTGTACAAACTTTATATTCTATCCCCTAAACCTAACCCTACCCCTAAACCTAACCCTCACAGAAAACATTCTGCATTTTTACATTTTCAAAAAACATAATTTAGTATGATTTATAAGCTGTTTTCCTCATGGGGACCGACAAAATGTCCCCACAAAGTGATAAATACACGCTCACACACACACACACACACACACACACACACACACACACACACACACACATGTTGTGTTTCCATGTTTTATGGGGACTTTCCATAGACATAATGGTTTTTATACTGTACAAACTTTATATTCTATCCCCTAAACCTAACCGTACCCCTAAACCTAACCCTCACAGAAAACTTTCTGCATTTTTACATTTTCAAAAAACATAATTTAGTATGATTTATAAGCTGTTTTCCTCATGGGGACCGACAAAATGTCCCCACAAGATCACAAATTTCGGGTTTTACTATCCTTATGGGGACATTTGGTCCCCACAAAGTGATAAATACACGCTCACACACACACACACACACACACACACACACACACACACACACACACACACACACACACACACACACACACACACACACACAGGACGGACACGTCCATAAACGATCTCTCTCTCCTCCACCACCGTCAGCAATCGGCCTTTATCCCTCTCGGAGGCTTAATTAGCCTGATAAGGGACCGGGTGTGTATAATCATGACCCGGCCCCGCCCTCCGCCCTGTCACAAATTTTCCAAGTTGGCATATCACAGAACAAAAAAAGTTTCAATCTGATTTTGTTTTAATAAAATCAACCCCTTTAAAGTGCCCAAAGTAGTCATTTGAATCAACACACTGATATTTTAAGCTTGCTTGTTTTAATCAGTACAGCCCTAAATTCATCGCTGTTTCTTCCTGCATGGTCTTGGACCATATTTTTTTCCCCCACACTTGCTGTTTTCACTCCTCAGTGAGGCGGAAAGCTGAGGCCTACAGTTGCCCTCCAAACATTTTTATTCCAATAACAAGAAATGCCACTTCGGTCAAAAAACATTCATGTTCCTGCAGAGCTTGACAGATACATTGGTTTCCACAAAGCATTGCCTCCCTTTCTGTATAATTCATCACTGCTTTGTCACCATGTAGCTGTCGGCACACACAGAAAGAGACTCGAACACAAACACACTCACACCACACACACCCAAGCTTGTATCTAACCAGTGTCAGTCACTCACATGTCTAACAACCAGTGCTGGAGGTGCTTTTGGATCTTGAAGGCCTTGCCTTTCCCTCTGTTCATCCATTTCTTCTCCAAGACATTAAATTTATCGTCTTCACAGATCTGTTTCCCTCTCTATTTCTTTTTCTGTCTTTCTCGCATCCCTTTATTCTCCCAAACAGTGAGAAAAATGACTGATGCAAAGAGGAGCCTGTCAAGCCAATGAGGATGGAAAGAGAGAACCAAAGACGTGATGATGATGATGATACAACTGTGGACGGTTTAACGGGTGGCTTAAAACTCAGACGCTTTTCCCTTTGAGGTAGAACTAGCCTCACTAGTGGATTCGAACACTCGTCAGATAGCAGTTTAAGAAGCTTGCCGATAGTATTGTTCAATGACAGGTAGATATAGAAACACTGTTGAGGTGTATCTCAGAGTTTCTTTCAAGTTGCACTTTAGAGAAAAATTTGAAAAGAGCAGAAACCCCTTCCATAAGTCACAGATATGAGGATTGATGAATATATTTTATTTGATTCTATCTCATTGTTGTAACATTAAAGATAATATTTTACTTGGGATTATAAACGGTAAATGGTCTGCACTTATATAGTGCCTTTTTTACCTTAGCGGTTACCAAAGAACTTTATACTGCATCTCATTCACACACACCAATGACAACAGAGCTGCCATGCAAGGTGCTAGCCTGCCATTGGGAGCAACTTGGGGTTCAGTGTCTTGCCCAAGGAGGCTTCGGCATGTGGAGTCATGTGGGCCGGGAATCGAACCACCAACCCTGCGATTAGTGGACAATCCGCTCTACCACCTGATCCACAGCCACCTCGATTACCTCAACAACTGCATTTTGATGATAGCTACAACATTTCAGGATCTGGCTTTACAACCCGTTCCAGAATTTGTGGGATTGTAGTGTCAGTAGTGTTGGTAACCTCACAACCTGTCTTCAAATTCAACATCTCTTATCTTTATCAAAGCCTATTTGAGTTGTTCTGAGCATTCAACTTTAAGGATGTTCAGCAAAAAAGCCTCTTTTTACATTTTGACAGTTTTGCACTGGGTTCTTGAGTTGACCATATAGTTTTTTGGGGATTAAAAGAAGCTATTGAAGTTTCATTGCAGATTCTACAGATCTGTATATTTGTTTCCTGGTTTTTAAAGCACCACACATCTGGTTTTATGAAAAACTAGAGAATAAAACACTTCTAAAGGCTCATTGTAAAAACGTTATTGTGACCTAAAAGGAATAGTTAATCCTGAACTTATCCTCCAAACCTGCGGTGATATTTCCTTTCCAATATTTAAGTTAATCCCTCACTTTGGCATCACTGTCACACCTGGTGTGATGCATTCACATGACATATTTGAAGCAACATAGTCTTGTGACAACTTGATGGTGAAATTGCAAGATATTGACTTGGCTTGCATGAAAATGCATGACTTCTATTCCCATAGTGAACAATTATAAACAAGCAGAGTTTCAAATCCATACAATACAGACATCAGATTTTAGGTAGCCTCCGGTTGAACACTTTATTTTAAGAAAGGAAACATCTGTCAACAAATTTGGTGACTAATTTTATATTTATTTATTCAATGCAAGTGACTGATGTGTATTTTAAGAACCTGTAATATGCTTCCCTCGTCTCGTTCCAAACCCTGATGTTTACTTTCTTCCGTGGTAGTAAAAGTAGGAGCCAACTTGATTTTTTACGATTTCGGCATCTTGTACCATTATTACGACTTGACATGAGGGTTGATTAGAAGGTAGACACAAATGCGATTACAGAGTTGCACAAGAGTGGAAGAGTTTCAACAGATAACGATTTAAAATTTGGTCTGTTCCTTGCACAACATTATCGTGTGACTTCAGAAGACTTGGACAATTGTGCACAAGTGCATTGTGACCATTACCTGCTTTCATTGTATGTATGTATATATATATATATATATATATATATAAAAGCATTGTGACCATTCTGTTAAATGTCTCCTTTTATATTCTACAAAATACAGAAATAAATTCAGTTTTGGAACAACATGATGGCGAGTAATTTATTTATTTATTTATATTGCATAATATGCCAAAAGAATGCTGGATGCTTGTACACCCACCACACAGGTATCTGAGGTCCATGTGGAGGAACTGTTGGATTAGACACCATTCAGTTCTGCTAAAGAAGTGGTTAGTTTCTCTGATTTCACTTGAGTGGAGAGCAGCGTCCTGCTGTGGTGCACCTCCGGGGCATCTTGACTCAAGAGGGACTGAGAGAGAAAAATACACAGTAAACAGACGGTAGAAAGAATCACTGAGTCATTGTGATCCACATAACCTTTGAGATTTCATTCACACTATTTGGTTACATTAGCAAACAACTACTGGACAGTTAAAAGGGATAGTTCATGCAAAAATACATATTCTGTCTTTATTATTCACCCGCTTGTTGTTCCAAACTGTATGTATTTTGTGGACCACAAAAGGAGATGTTAGATAGGAGATGCATTCTCAGCGTTGCCACAAGGGGTGCTAGAGCTGATATTCTTCTTTCAATCATGGAGTGGTGGTGGTGTAGTGGGCTAAAGCACATTATATGTTAATCAGAAGGTCACTGGTTCGAGCCCCACAGCCACCACCATTGTGTCCTTGAGTAAGACACTTAACTCCAGGTTGCTCCGGGGGGATTGTCCCTGTAATAAGTGCACTGTAAGTCACTTTGGATAAAAGCGTCTGCCAAATGCATAAATGTAAATGTGAATGTAAATCAACAACCGTCATGGTGGAATCAGGTAGAAAATTATATATGACTTTTTGTCCCCAGTCCATTCAAACTAACTTGTTTTTTCTCCGTGTCTCTCCCCACTCCTCAACTATCGACACATCGATCACATGTGGTTCATGTGGTTTTTTCCTAAAAAATCTTTTGCCCCCTTGTGGTCTTAGGTTTGTAACCACCAGAGCAACGCAAGAACGCACATAATGTATGTACAGCAGGACCACACGTTGGCCATGCGTTGGTCAAGCACTCGCGTCTGCTTTGTATACTTGCGTGAAGTATGTTTCGGCCTTTAGTGTCTGTGGTGTTACTGTTTTTTATGGTAATCCAAAGAATCCCCAGATACTCCACAGGAAATATACAGACAGAAAGATGGGCGTAAAGTTAAATTGTTAACATTTCTTTCCTTCATAGCAAATTAGTCTTGGCTTAGATTTTGGCTTGCCCCTCGTTTATGTAGAAAAATACAGAAGTATACATTGTGTTACATTAAGGCACTTACAGTAGAAGTGAATGGGGCCAGTTCAAAGACGTTAAAATACACATTGTTTCAGAAGTATAGCCAAAATATGTAAACATTATACATGTGAATATGATTTAAGTGTGATAAAATTGACTGCTAACCTTAAGTGTGTAAAGATATATCCAATATTTCAATTATGTTGCCGTGACAACGTAACATCAGTAAAACATTTTATCACACAAATCATGTAGAACAAATATTTTATCACATTAATAAACATATATAATGCAAAGTCTTGTTACTATTAACCAAATAGATTAAATTAACCAAATCTATAATCTCTGAAGGCTTTCCTGATGCATACATGCAACTATAGTCCTTAAACGTCCAATAATACATCTGTTCTGTTTCTCTCACACACACACATCAACAGCCGTGCTCACTTGTTTGGGCCTTAGCGTGTTCTGAGCATGCTCCAACATGCCCGGCTCGATCCGGTGGGAATTACATCAGCCACAAAGCAAATAGCAACAAACACATGCGATAAACAAGCTGGCAGGCAGCTCTCTGTGCAACACACCTTTCTGGAGATCTTCCAGCCCCTGTCTGCCACTCCAAGTTTGCAGCATCTTTAAAACATCAATACGTAATTTAGATAGAATCTTTACACCTAAGATTTGCATGTTGTTTTCGCGAGATCCACCGCAACCCATTACCTCATTTGATCCACATTGCTCACCAGCTGGTTCCAGTACATCTCCAGTTCAACCAGTGCCTCTGAGTTCACTCTCCACACTTAATTGGTTCCCAAGGCAAGAATTAAATATTTACTTTAAAGCCCTTTAAAATTCAATTGATTTTTTATCTGACAGCTGTGATGGTCTGGAGTGGGCCGATTGCAGGCGGTCTCCGCGAGGTCCCACGAGCGATAGGAGAGAGCACAACACAAACTGACAAGAATCCCCCTTCTTACACACACACACACACACACACACACACACACACACACACACACACACACACACACACACACTCCCTTACAAACACAGAGCCATGGTTGCCCCTTGATCAAGCACTGGCATGGTGACCAGTTCATTTCACACTCAGCTGTTATGGAGTGGCATTATTTTCAGACGTCAGTTAAAGTTAAAGCTACCAAACTTGAAAAAATCAAAACACTTTTAATGTCCTGATATATGTGGCCTATTCCTCAAGGACGTTCTTCTGAACTTTTAAATGTAAGAACAGGTAAGATTAAAAAAAGACAGGTAAGGGTCCAAAATGATGCAATATAAAAAATGAAACAATCTCAATTCAATATTTAGACAGACATCACAACAACCAGCATTCAAAATGTTCACTCCAATTCGTATTCCAACAAAAGCCTGATGTCGTAATTATGATGTGATGAATGCTCAAGTGATTTTAGTCGGAAATAATGGACCCGTTTTAATATTTCTTTCACTCTTTTTTTCTCTTTTCTCCTTTTACTTGCACACCAATACACTAAAAACGACCAAAAATCATTGTATTTAAAAAATCCAACAATGCAAGAAAACTGCGTTTACATAAGATTTTAAATTTGTATGATCTTTTTTGCTTTTGACATCAAAACTTAAATAGTCATACGCTCAACACTTGATAAGCACAACTGATAAGTCGGTAAGAAACAGTTGCAATGCAAAATCTGGGTAATTGGCACAAATCCACCTGTGACAGTAGGTTTATGCTTAACATTTTTATGATCTTGACGGAACGACCCGCCCCTCACGTCATTGTTGCCCCACCTCTTCTGTGGGCCATCCTTCAGCCAGGCTCACAACGAGAGTGGGCAGGAGAGAAGGCATTTACATGACCACTTACAAATACAAGTGTTTTGGCATTAATGCAAAGTCGAGCATTAGGTTTTTAATACTTGATTAATCTATTTTATCATTCTCATGTGTGAAAATCCCAGCAGATCAGCAGTTACAGAAATACTCAAACCAGTCAATCTGGCACCAGCTATCAGCCATGTGATTATCTAATCAGCCAATCATGTTGCAGCAGTGCAGTGCATAAAATCATGCAGACACGGGTCAGGAGCATCAATTAATGTTCACATCAACCATCAGAATGGGGAAAAATGTGATCTCAGTGGCACAGGACCGTGGCATGATTGTTGGTGCTGATCTCCTGGGATTTTCACACAAAACAGTCTCTAGAATTTACTCCGAATGGTGCCAAAAACAAAAAACTTCCATTGAGTGGCAGTTCTGTGGATGGAAACACCTTGTTGATGAGAGAGGTCAACAGAGAATGGACAGACTGGTTCAAACTGACAAAGTCTATGGTAACTCAGATAACCGCTCTGTACAATTGTGTTGAGAATAATTTAATCTCTGAATGCTGAGATATGGGTTGGTGCTGTTTTGGCGGCACGAGAGGGACCTACACAATATTAGGCAGGTGGTTTTAATTTGGTTGCTGATTGGTGTATACTGATGGGCAATTTTGTTTTGTTGCTCAAGGCTGTTGCATTACATCACACAAAAAATCTAGAGTTGCCGCAAACTTGTTGCAAACTTCGCAACTCATTCATTTTCATATGCTAATGAGCTTTGCGGCAAACTCTTCATTATTGCCCATGGATTACTGCAGCTTCACAACTACCGGTGAAGAGCTGCAAACTTCTAGCACACATTTGCGATTAATAGCAAGCTCATTTGCATGGGAAAATAATGAGTGGCAAGTTTACCAGAACTCTAGATTTTTTTTTGTAAAGGAAACTTGATGGCAAGCTTCATCACTGTTTTTCATCAACACTTAAAAAGAAAAAAACTCATAAATCCCAGAAGTGAAACTGAATTATTACCAAAACTTATTTGCGTATGCCGAGATTCTTTAATTGACATGCTCCAACTCGGAAAGTTGAGGTTCGGAGAATTTCCCACTGGTAATTCTGACTTTGTTGTGGCATTCATTTGCACTGAATTCGTAAATACGATCATTCCGACATGACTTGAATGCAACATATATCACAATGTAAGAACAATAGTCTGAATCTCGCCTTTTTTAATCTGATGTAAGCAAATCAAATAAAATTGCTAAATGCTCTACTAAACACATGGGAAATCGACATGTTGCTTCCGAAAGTTCATGTACCCTGAAATCAACTCCATTCAGCCAAATAACTGACAAGCGGAATCACACATCAGACATTTTTCCATCAATTCATGTTTGAACACATTTTCCTTTAGAGCTACTAATAACGCGTTGTGCAAGCAACATGCCAGACATGAGTTCTTCTCCCATAGAAACCAAGAAGTAATGACATTGACATAAACAATGGTGTGCGTGATTCATAGTTTGCATTTTCACTCTAAAATGAAACTTTTACTCCACTGACGTTTAGGTTTATGCTACGTTCACACCGGACGCGAATAGCGCGTCAGGCGCGAGTGATTTCAATGTTAAGTCAATGCAAAGACGCGTTACGCGCGTAAAAAATTCCTGCGGCGCGAATGAGGCGTAGAGCGCGGCGCGGTAGACGCGAATACGCCTCATTCGCGCGTCAAGTTCGCGCGAATTGCGCGAATTGAGCGTCTGGCGCGTTACGCGCGTTACGCGCGAATGGTGCATTTTGTGCATTCACGCGTTTGACGCGAATTCGCGTCTGCCGCCCGAGTTGAAAAATCTGAACTTTGGCGTCAATTCGCGCCGCGTTAACCAATCAGGAGCCTAGCTGCCTGCTGCCCTCCTTCCTCTTCTCCTATGCCGTTCCCTGTGGCTCTTCCACCTTCCAAGCGAGATCCTTTTTGTTCCTGTCTCTTAATGTAAATAGTTTGCACATATTGTTCATTTTTTTCAGTTCATATTGTTATTTTATATGTTTTGCCTAAATAATTGTTTTTAAGTTTTGCCTAAATATGTTTTTTAATGTTATACCTAAAATTACTTCATATGTTTGGCCTCAATAAATTATTTTGTAATATGACTAAATGCCTGGTGTGGTTCTAATGCACAAACAAAGCAAATCTTTTATCACATAACTTGATTTCAATATATGAGACATTTTGATTTTGTATTGATTGCTATTTATTCCATATCTAAATCCAGATTATATGAAACATTATTATTGTAATGTAAAGACAACCAACATTAGTGTCTGGACAGTGTTGAATAAGGAAAAAACACAGGACAGGTTAATTACTTTTTGAGGCTGGCTCCATTTATCATCAAAACAAAAATAAATAAATAATTTAACCTGATATACTACCATGGAAAACCTGACATTTTTAAAAAGTCTCAACTTAATAAATGTGCATGTTGTGGACCTGACATCCTGGAACTGGGGCTGACAACCTGGGGAAAAAAACAAAATATAATAATAATGGACTATTTTTAGATAGTTTAGCTCATTATAGGTTTGTGGGTGGCTCTTAAAAGAGCCGTTGTGGGAAAGTCATGAGGAGGACTTCAAACGCTACTCCGTCGGCTGCCATGGTACTGCTCCCTCCGCCGAGAAGTGTGCCATGAAGACATCCCTCACCCGAGTGCCTCTCTGGAGGAGTTGTTGGCCGCAACCCGACCCAGACCTGGCAGTGGCTCCTCTCCAGCATGTCCGCGCCCCTCGCAGCAGGTGCCTCTCTCCTCCGAACACCTCAGAAAGTTGTGGAGAAGACACGTCGCCTTCACACACTTCTCCGCAACTTCTGGGTGGACCTCGATGAGGTGGCGGTACATCCTCCACTGTGAGGAGAGGATGCCAAAGCGTTCTCCACCACCAGCCTGGCTCTGGAGAGGCGGTAATTGAAGACACGCCTCTCTGGAGGACAGCATAGAGGGTAGTTCCACCGCTCCTGGAATCCTTCTGCGATGGACCTCCAGTCATCAGTGGTGGGCACAGCCATGTACTCCTCCACAAGACAGTCCCAGATTGCAGTCACAACCTGGTGGACGATCTGGCTCACTGTTGAGACACCAACCCTGAAGCTGGACGCTATGGTCCTGAATGAGTCCCCTGTGGCAAGAAACCTAGAAAATATTTTTATAAGTACACTTGTAGTTACATATTCAACTATATACAATAACCAGTCTGTTTTACTTTAATGCACCATATTTGTTTGTTTGCTAGCAATTTTGCAAGCAATTTAACAAAGTTTTGAATCTTCAAAACAAAAGGGTATATGTGTATATGGTTTAAATCACTAGTGTGCCAATAACCAATAACTGATTATCAAAAGAAAGAGTAACGTTACTACATATTGCTTACAGATAGAGACATGACAGTATCATTTTTAGGTTATAGCAGTTAACCGAGTAACGTTATCACTAGAAAGAGCACTACATATTGCTTACAGATAGAGACATTATCACGTCTGCCAAAATAATATTTTATTTTTTAGGTTAACGTTACAGCAGTTAACTGAGTATCACTAGAAAGAGCACCAACAGTGGTATCCGTACCACACAGTTTGAAAAACATTGCTAGCATAGCGTTAAGTAACATATATTTAATATACTGTATTTAACATTTTATATACATTTACTAACCGAAGACAGATGGACAGGCGCTCCGCAGCTGGGATAGAGCGCCTGTAGTTGGTGTCCTGAAGGGTGATCCTCGCTCCGATGCGGGACAACAGGTCATCAAACTGGGCGCGGGACAAGCGGAAGTACCGCTGAAAGCGGCCGTCATCCAGGCACAGCTCCTGGAGCAAATGATGAAATTCGCCGAACTGGGATCTGGTGGACCCAAGTATGGCGACGACGACCCATACGCCGCTGTTCTGCTCTCCAGAGCAAATACAGAGCGGTGACTCTCTCCACGAATGCTCGATCAGCATCAGCCATCTTGTAAAAAGATGGCCGTCAACGGATTTCGCCTCTGACGCGCGTCACGCTGCAGAATTTCGCTTCAAACTTTTGTTTTTTACGCGCGTCAATTTCGCTCTTGACGCGCGAATGGATTCAAAGTGGTCAAGCGTATAACTAGACGCGGTAGGCGCGACTTTGACGCGCTATTCGCGTCCGGTGTGAACGCAGCATTAGGGTGTAGGTTTAATAAAATATACAAAAATATGTTCACTGTATTCAGGGCTGGACTGGGAAGAGAAATCAGCCTGGGATTTTACATGGCAACTGGCCCAATAGTTGATCCAAAAGTTGTTGAGCGTGGGGGTTCGCTGTCCTTTTCTGCATATCACAGCGCCGTTTTGTGGTCAGTTCTGCATAACGCAGCGGCTCATTTTTGCTTATCGCGGACCATTCGGCAAGTTTCGCAGCCGACTCACCGGCCCCCTCGCTGGCAAGTCCGCCCCTGATCGGCCCCAAAGTGTGTTAGCCCACCGGGAAAATGCCCGGTATGCCAGATTGCCAGTACAGCCCTGACTGTATTGCACCATTTAAAACTAAAAATACAACTCGCTTTTGGTGCCTCTCTGTGGCCATTTCACAAAGCAAAGTGGAGCTCACACATGCCAATATGTTCAACAACAATTCCAGCTTTCGAATTTTGATAAGCACAAAACAATTTCAGTTGAAGGTCTTCTGATACTGTCACCAAATTCACAGTGAGATCAGTCTATTTGTCTCTTTAGCTTGTGTTATCAAATTGAATAGTGATTGAACATCCTAATGCAGCTCACACTCACAATACAGGTCACTTACTGTAAAACTAAAGAGAGATACAGAACACTAGCAAGAGTCAGCCCCATTATCTACTGCCTCACAGTCATTGAGAGTGATTCAGACTGCCAGTCACTTGAGTTAGTAAGTTATGATTAAGTTACACGGCTACTGTGAGGAACAGGGAACAGGGAGGATCTCAAGATCTCAACCACAGTCAGTCACTCCCAAAGCGTTGTGCCAGCATTTCCACAAAACCTTTGGAGGGTTGTTAGCGCCTGAGGGGGAATCAATCACTGCAGACTTACAGAGCGTGCATTAAAAATGTTATGTGCTTAATACTGTGGGTGAGCTCTGCATTTCAAATGCATTAAATGTGCATGCATGATGTTCTATCTGTGCATACAGTCCATAAGTGTCCTGACAACTCCGTCTGCTGTGGATCATAAACTGAGATCTTCAAAGCTAGTAAAGAAAGTGAGCTTTTGAACAGACCACAACTGAAATGTCATACTGACCCAGAAATAAAATTGTGCATTTGAGTTATATTATAAGAGGCATTATTGAGCAATGAACAAAGTTTCAGTGAACATATTGCTATGATTTCTGTAGTATAACATCTCGTCTCGTGACACGTCATAATAATATCAGTTTCCAAATTCTTAAAATAAAGTGTTGGAAAGGAGGCTTGCTAAAACTTGACGCCTGCATTATATCGAATAGAATTTTTTTTGTTGAGTGGTAAAAAGTCCAACCAAGACTTTCACCATCTCGTTGTCATGAGACTTTGTTGGATCAGGCCCATCGTTAGAGGTGAGTAATACAATTTGGAAACCATTACCCGTATTAGCTTAATCATACTTGGAGGGAATGGGCCTCACACAGGCATCGACATCGAAGCAGGTGGGCATGCTCGTGATAACTAACTAGTGTTGTTTTTATTAGTGTTTCTTGGTTATTGTTGTTTTATTGTAATTGAAGAGCTTTTGACAACGATGCTTGTGCCAGGCTATGTGCACGTTGAGGCCACATGAAGTGTCGAACGCCCACTGGCAGGAGGTCACGGGACAGATCTAAAAGGTGACATGGGTAGACTGACTGAGATGACTGGCTGATGCACCACCTGTGCCCCCTACTGTGCCAACTTGCTGTGCTTTAGCCACCCGGCGCTCTGCTTGTTGTTATGAGCGTCACTCCTCTGCGTCCATTGTTGTTGGAGGGCGACTGCCTCCAACTGGCCAGTAGTGTCCTTCACGAGCCTCCTCCAGAGAGGCCGATCTTGACGCCGCTGGTACTAGTCATCGGCAAGTCCACTCAGCTCCACATCCTCCTGTACCACATCACTCCATCTCTTTTCCAGCCTGTGCCGCGCCCGCTTAGCCCCCTCCATCAGGCCGAACAAAAGATGTTTAGGCATGCGGTGGCCCGGCAAGATTACACCATGTGACTACCCTCCCTAGCAATCCGGCCAATTTGGTTGCTTAGGAGGCCTGGCTGGAGTCACTCAGCACGCCCTGGATTCAAACTCGTGAGTCCAGAGGTGGAAGTCAGCGCCAATACACGCTGAGCTACCCAGGCCACGTTAAGTTGTATTTTCTTTTGCCTTGTGTAGTTTGCAATTTATTTTATGCAACCTGTCTACGTTGGCATCTATACCTAATTTGACTAGCTTCTACAAATCAATTTTGCATTAAAATAATGTATCGCGTTTGATTGGACTCACAGACTCCGATGTCAACAACAAAATGGACGGGAAGCATTTTGTTGTCACTTTAAAAAGTTAATGAGCCTTTTTAATTTGCTGTCCTAACTTTGAATATATGATTTGTGGCATTTTATGTTTTTATATTTGGCATTGCTTTTTCAGAACAGACCTGCAACCCATTTTTAGGTTGTGACTCACCAGTTGAGTCCCACTGCTCTACATCATTTGTGTTTGACATTTAGTAATTGTATAATAATCTGAAATCATTGAAAGGAAAATGTTTATAAAATGTTTTTCAATTCCCACTTACTGCTGTTATGTAGACTAAACAGTCTTTGCCTCTACAGTCAGACCTTTGGCTCAGTGAAAAATTGTGTTGAGAAAATTCTGTTTATATTCTTCATCACATCTGAACATTGTCATTTTAACCTGTGGATTTGTGCAAGACATTTGTTCTTGGCTCTCATTCATTCACTTTGACAAATTGTGTTTAAATTGCTCCATTCATCTCCTTTAAACTTTCTTTTTCTTTATAAATGAGAAATTAATTACCTCCACAATAACGGTCATAAATATGGCTACCCTAGCACAGAATAGGACAAGTATGGGATCTGACCCAGATTATTATAGGTTAAATTCTCTAATGCTGAGTCTGACCCAAATTGTGAAGTGTCAGTAATCGCTTGTTATCAAGACAGATTAAAATGAATGTAAATTTTAGGTTGTGATTCAAATGTCCAATTACAAAAAAAAGCTGTTTTTAGTTTTTTATTCTATTTATTTATTTAAAAATGTTCCATGCTGGTTTTAAACGACTAGTTCAAAACTGTCATAAATGTAAACAAAATTAAATCCTCCAACCTCATCGTCATATTTGTTTTGTAATAGCCATTGGGTTAACAAGTGAACACAATAAAATCACACGTCCATAGTTTCAGGAAACAGTTATGTTATAATGAAGGTAGATTTGAACCAAAACTAAAAATGTTCATAAATGCAAGTCAGCAAGTTGTCACATGTTTTATATGTTTTAATTTGATACAATTCATTAATTACAGGTGGCCAAAACAATGATATGCTTGTATGTTTCCTCTATAACGTTTTTGCTGTTTATATATATATATATATATATATATATATATATATATACAATCATAAAAAAAAATAAAAATATTCATAATTGTTTAACTCTTTAAATTGCATTGTAATAGCAGCTATTATAGGCTCTTTAATGGCAGGTTCCCATTGTGACAACTTACCCCATATAGTGCAACATGCCCAATATGCCCAAATTAAGTCATTTAAAAAATGCTAAGATTTGACAAATAATAGTCTTTATCAAATTTGAACGAACTTTTAGATAATCAGTCAACTTTGGGATCTACTGAGATGAAAGGAACATACAATATGAGTATTTTTTATTAAAATAAATTGTGTTATTTTAAGTAAATTTGTCTAAATATCATAAAGAAGTTAAAAAAAACAAACAAACATCAAATTCCAAATGAAATGCATAACTTGTGTTAGCAATTAGAGATTAGGTTAGTGTACACACATTTGACCGGGGACAGTAAACCTGTAAGTACGGTATGTTAAATTCATATTTTTGTTTATGAGCAATAACAGTGGAAATATTGCTTTGATATATTTGACTTTAATGCATGCTCCTTTACATAAATGTACTTAAAAAAATAAACAGATGCTGATAAATTAATATGCACTGGTGTAAATAGTGTGACAGCAAGCCCCGGTTGCTTCAGTTAAGAAAGACGTCAAGCACATCAATATGATTTACACTCTTCATATCCAATTTTATGAAGATCGACATTAAAAATTCATTTTCATTTAAACCATCAAAATGCAAGAAATTTAGAAAATAACGTCCATATTCAAATAAATGTTTGTTTTTTTGTATCTGATTAACACAATTTTGGTATTCTGTTGGGTCTCCACTTGATGTCCAATGCCAAATCTTAGTCCTGACACAAAACCCGTTGAGAAGCACGGCATTAGAGGGCTGTATTTACTACAGAAGAGTGTTTTCCCCCCTCTGAAATCCCCCGGGTGAGGGAGTTATAAAGCAGACAGATTGACTAGGTTAATATAATGTACTTTCAGCCCTTAATGGACAGCAGATTTGGACATTAGTTCAGTTTGTATGACTGTTCCCAGCAGATCATTAAAGAAAAAAAGACTAAACGTATAGATGCAAATCTGTAACAGCTCAAGTGTTTTATGGAGAGTCTGTTTAAAGTGTAAAAGGTGCTTTGGTAAAGCCACTATCTCGCCCAGTTCAGGCCTTCATCTCTCACAAAGCTCCCACAAAGCTCTTTGTCCCCCTCCCTCCCTCCCCCGATTTATTTTTTTCATTTTTTGTATTCGAGACTGGCAGTCTCTTACTCCACGTTCATTAGCACTTCAATTAAATAAAAAAGGGGATGTTGCTGTGTCTGAATCCTCAGCCAATTTGGCAGCCGGCCTGGGCGCAGCGCGGCACAAACCAGGGCCTCTTTCCACCCGTAATTCGGCCCCTAAGCAAAAGTGACAGGATCTGTCAACGCGGGCGAACGGTCCGGGCATTCACCTGAGCATCTAAGTTATATAACACAAGTCAGATTATAATTAGTGTCAGTTTTAATCTGTTCTCAAATGCCGCAGCATCTGCGAGCTGTTGTGCGGAGAGACAGCGAGGTGTCAGAGAGCGTGATGGTCCTCGCGTTCACCTCGCCAACTTTAACCTGAGCATGAATATTTCAAGGGGATTTGGAGGACGGGAGGAAAGATTTAATTATTTCAAATTAAGGATCGCTGGGTGATTTCGCCCTATTAGCTGTGTGTTGTACCGAAAAGGTGCCCACCTCACTTTGCGGATACATCAGGGAACAAGGGCAATGCAAAAGTGTGCAAAAACAGCTTCACGGGTACGTTTGATTCGGTTAGCTCACGCAGGATTCATTATGTCACACAAGTGGTGGATATAAACTAAGCGAGGGATGCCATGCGACCATTATTGAATTGGGCCATTTTTATATAACTATGGTTTACAGCAAAACTTAGCAGCATCGTCAGGCCAAAGAGGATGCTTACAGAAGTGGGGAAACAAACAGTGGAGATGACAGTGGACTTATGGAGGAACACCCCAACATCGACCTCGCTCACCATTCTGACCAGCACTGTGGCAGCAGTGGAGTCATTTAGGTTCCTGGACTCTACCATCTCAGTGCACCTGAAGTGAGAGACCCATATTGAGTCTATTGTGAAAAATGCCCAGCTGAGGTTGTACCTCCTTCGCCAGTTGAGGGAGTTCAACCTGCCACAGGCGCCGTTGATACAGTTCCACTCAGCAGTCATTGAGCTACAAAATCAGATTTCAGAAGACTACAATGGACAGTTCGGGCTGCTGAGAGGATTATATATATATTGAGTATTTCTATTTATACTTATATTTTCTATTCCCTTTTTTTATTATCTTGTTGTTGTATTGTTTGTGCACTGGAAGCTTCAGTCACCAAGACAAATTCCTTGTATGTGTAAGCATACTTGGCAATAAAGCTCATTCTGATTCTGATGTATTGGCTTCATACTTCCTCTTTTTAAAAAAGTAACTAAATATTATGCCCCTTAAATTGTGTCAAGATGCATTTAAGTGGGGTGGCTGTGGATCAGGTGGTAGAGCGGGTCGGCCCCTAATCGCAGGGTTGGCGGTTCGATTCCCTGCCGACACATCTCCACATGCTGAAGTGTCCTTGGGCAAGACACTGAACCCCAAGTTGCTCCCAATGGCTGGCTAGCACCTTACATGTCAGCTCTGCTGTCATTGGTGTATGAGTGTGTGTGTGTGATTGGGTGAATGAGACACAGTGTAAAGCGCTTTGGTAACCGCTAAGGTTAAAAAAGGTGCTATGTAAGTGCAGACCATTTACATTTCCAAGTGTATGTTTTTCAGTCTGAATACACTGTACAAGTATGTCAATAATCATTGAAATATCAAGTTATGTGATCAAGACTGTACTTAACGTAATTCATGCGTAACTACATACCTTAAAAAACTCACTAGTACACAGCTGAATACATGTAATAGCTTCATAATTACATTAAAATCACACAATATTACACAGTATTAATAACTGTATAATAAAGTGTATCTAGACTGTACTTAAGTATATATGTGCAACTACATACCTCGACAAGCTGGGCTTAAGTTTAAATGAACTCACTATTATACAGCTCAAGAGATGCCAATACAATATTGAAGTGTATGTTTAAAATTTAAATAAATGTTTTTTTTTAAATAAATTAACTTTTATTCTGTAAACCACACCTCTGATTAATTTCACTAACACTTTCTTTTTGTAGCCATTTAATAAGCTAAATATATGTTTTTGTTTTTGTTTTGAGGGCTTCCATCTAACATTGTCTAAACATTTGTGTAATATCATCTTACAATTTTCACTGATGAGATTCTTCCGGGTTTTTTTCACCACTTTATTTTGGCACCGACGCTTCTTTGAACTGTTTTATCCCATGACCATTGTAATGAAAAAAATTAAATGAAATAAAAACTGCTGTCTATTATGCTGTTTATTGTGAAGTAAACATCGGTATTGTGTCTAGATGTTTTACACTTTGGTTTATTTTTTAATTGGTACCTTAAATGTATTTTGTTGTATTTTGTCTTGATTATGAGATTGCACATTTATTTATTTATTTGTCAATAAATTATGCTCCCTGGAGCTGCAGTGGCAAAATTAACGGCTTTAGAAAAAAAGAAAAAAGAAAGAAAAGAAATGTAATGTTTATTTATATTTCAAAAGGCCATGGCTGGTAAACCCATAGATGTCCGTGAGAAACATTTACTATCAAAGTGATGTTTTAATAAAGGTTTTATATTCATACCTTGTTCATTAATGTCCATGTCATGCCAGGTAGGTGGATGTGTAAGTACACTTAAATCTTTGCATTAGCATCAATTGAGGTGTATACTATAGTGAGTTATTTTAAACATAAGTACAGACTATTGAGGTATATAGTTACATGTGAAGTACACTTAAGTACAGTCAAAATACACTTTATTTTACAGTGATTAATACTATGTAATATTGTGTAATTATAATGTAATTATAAAGCTATTTCTTGTATTCAGTGGCGTACTAGTCAGTTCATTTAAACATAAAGGTTCACTCAGTAATAATTTCCTGAATAAAATAGTTTTACTCCTAAAGCAATGAATTGTAATTTCGAAACATATGTTTAAAATCAAGCGCACTCACATGAGATGAAGACTCCAGTCATATTAGTAAACTTATAAAAGCTATTTTATTCTACATAGAGAGGCTGCCATGTAAGAATCACAAGACCAATCGAATACAACTACATTTACATTTACATTTATGCATTTGGCAGACGCTTTTATCCAAAGCACTTATTCCAGGGACAATCCCCCCGGAGCAACCTGGAGTTAAGTGCCTTGCTCAAGGACACAATGGTGGTGGCTGTGGGGATCGAACCAGCGACCTTCTGATTAACAGATATGTGCGTTTAGCCCACTACACCACCACCACTCCACTCCTAACGTACTAACTTAATCTTCGTAACTGCCCTGCTATTGGACATTTTCACTCTTAAATTAAATGGATCATGCCCGACTTTGAATAGTGAATTTCTGCAATGCCCTCTTGTAACTGAAAACTATTGATTTTGAACAATGCTGCATCCAAGCCCCTAGGTGTCAGTGTAAGCCCAAGCCCAAAAAAATACTGAGTGCACCTTTAAGCACAGCTTATTAAGGCATATAGTTACACATATAGTACACTTAAGTACAGTCTAGATACACTTTAATTTACAGTGATTAATACTATGTAATTATAATGTTATTACATGTAACAACATTTGTCTGTTCCATGTATGTAACAAGATCTTCCTATTGCACACATAGGTATGTAACAAGACAGGCCTAATAATTATTGTCTATTACACATGCATAATTACAATGTGTAAGTACATGCCATTCCATAATTAATGACATATTAAGTACATGTTGTTTCATGCTATTACATTATTTAGTAAGCTTTACTTACTTGTGTAATTACACTGTAACAAGGATGCTGTAAATTAAAGCTTTACCAAAACTTGTTATCCTTAGTTAATACTAACAATGAATAACAGTAGCCTATATTTACAAATGAATGTTAACCAATGCTATTAAAAGCATATTTTTTATTGTTAGTTCATGGTACCTAATGAGTTCACTAATGCTAACACATAGAACCTATCCTAAAATCTTTAAGCGCATGGACATGTTATGCGTCAACCACCTGCTTTTATAAATCCTGAAAGACAAAATAAGGTTCCTTTATGCATGTAAATTGTGATTGAATGCATTTGACCTGATGATATTAAAAAGTAATAGATTTGTCCCATTGAGCGTTTTAACTTCCATGTGACATGTAAACAAACAGACACATGAGAATAAATCACGAGTTCAATTCATCTTCATAGGTTAGTTCTCATGGGATTATTGTTCACAATGCATGTGAACACTCTCCAATTTAACTAGATGGCGAACACACCATATAATCTCTTCCTGGCCTTATTAATGTAAATAAAGTGATATGATGACTTCTCTCATAATGCCATGATGGACTGTCGAATTCATTCAGTCAAGCTTATGTAAACATTCGACATAATGAAAGAGAGCTTACAGCGTGTAATAAAATATACAGTACATCTGGCCATATTCTATATATTGCAGCCTGCCTTCATGTGCAATCCGATCTCTGATGTTAATTACATTTTAATAGAACAAGACTGATTTTGATTAGTTCATGTGAGTATAAAAGTAACTCCTTAGTCCTTCTACCTGTCAGTGCCTGCACATCACAGACTAATGCTTTATTAAGAGAGAGTCTACAGGGAGCGCCTGATCCCGTTTTAGTACATTGGGCCCAATGTAAGACTAATTAAAAAGTGTATTTTTACATTATTAATTTCTTAGTTTTACACTTAATGAATGTGAAATGACAGGCTTTCTATTTTTATATGTACACACTCAGGACCAGGCGGCCAGGGGGATACTGATATGCAGGTTCGGAAAGGAGGGGAAAGCGTTGTAGAAAACATTTCTCTCTCTCCTCTAGAGTCCGGCTGGCAGGAAAGAAATTAAACAAAAGCAAGCAAACATTCCCAAGACAACAGACTCTGACACTTTTATCAGAAATTGAATGGTAAAATTAATTGACCTTTTGAGACCTTGGTTTTCGCTGGGACTTTTCGGAAAGCTGTGTTTTTCCAATCAAGCAATAATAAGCAATAATCGATCTACGGCATCCGTCCATCCATCCATGAGAACTGACATTTATCCATCAATTTGTTATTAGTCAAAATACATTTGTAGCTGCCTGAATACACTCATTTCAAGGCATCTGAGTCGTTCAATTGGGCATTTCTAAAGGGAGATGTTTGATCAAACTCTGTAGTTTTCACTCGTACACTGAGAACGAGGCGAGAGCGAGAGAGAGAGAGAGAGAGAGACAGAGAGAGAGAGAGAGAGAGAGAGACAGAGAGAGAGAGAGAGAGAGAGAGAGAGAGAGAGAGAGATCTTACTCTCTGAAGAATAAATGTAATCAAGTGTGCAGAGATTGTTTTGCCAAAACATTGCATCTCCAAACACACATTTTCCATCTTCACCACCGAAAGGCTTTGTTCAGAGGCAGAGAATTGATTCAGAATTCTGAGATCCCAAAGCTGGAAGGGGAAGAACAGATTGACAAAAATGAGAGCATTTGCACGTCTATTTCCATATTATAAGAGTAGCATTTTGTTCTTCAAATACTCAAATATAAATAATATTATCTTATTATAAAGGAAGAATATGTAAGAGAACATGCTAAAGATTTTATTTATTTATTCATTAATTATCTCCAGAAACCTGTCAAGAAAATGTCCTGTTCCTGGTCCTATTTTACAATAAAATCCAAAGAAACAAATAAGAAAAAAACAAATTTGCATATGGAAAATGAAGCTTATTTTTGGGGCAATTCTGATTTCTTTACACTGGGGCATTATTTTTATGACACTTGCCAGCTTTTCCCCTCAATTCTCATTACCGCAAATTAATAAAGATGGTCTTTATGATATTTGTCATTACCGCAATGTGAAAAAAAATAAAATAAATATATATATTTTATTTAAATTCTGAAGTATTCATACATCTTTGTTGTACTCCCTTGGCACGGCCTTTCATTTCCACTGATTTCAATTTTAAAAATCATTTTTCAACAGCATCTTTGTTTTTAATGTAATACAGTGTAATATTAACAGTGTTACGATAATTACAGTCATTTAATAAAAAAAATAAAAAACAACGGGAATAGTAAAAGTAAATGTTAATGAGAACTGGTGTAATTTGTGCTGAAATTAATGTCACAATGAAAAAAGAAATATATATATATAAATTAATAATAATAAACAAAAACAGTCCTAGGTAGGTTTGATTTTTTATTTTATGTATTTATTTATTGTTTTTGTCATCTTTTTTTTTTTGCTGTAATTTAGTGCAAACATTTCAGTGTTACGATAATGAGAATCATCATTAAAAAACAACGTGAATAGCAAAAGTAAAACATCCGGACGTGTTACTGTAATGAGAATTGAGGTTTTATGTGCTTAAATGTCCTGAAGAATCTTAATGGCCATAAATGTAGGCTTCGTTTTCTTTATGCATTATTTCTTTTTTTTCTTTTTGGTGTTAACTATGACCAGAAAATGTTCTTTAAAGATTATATGAGAATTACCCTTTGCAAGTCCATGAACAGATATAGCAATACATTCTGAAATGAAAGTCTATTTAATGAAACTATAATTATGTTTTCATGCTTATTTTGTGGGTGTTTAATTAAATCAACTACAGGGATTTGGATTTGCGCTGTTGGATTTTCCATGTGTGTTTTGTTTTGGCTCTAAATCCCAGAGCTTTTTCTCCGCAGCTGTATTTTTTACATGACCTACAAGCCCAGAATACACCCAGCATAGTGTGTCTGTCAGTAAGGCCTTCGTCTCGTGAAAATATTAGCCGAGGACTCTCGTTCTAAATTGCAGTGCTTGTGTGAATGGTGACTGGTGTTCCTCCAACACAAATGCAACGCTGCAGCAGAGGCTACTTGTTCAACATGCCTGCCGTTTATTTTCCTAAACTGTTAATTTGTCAACAGCTCTTCCTGTCTACTCGACACAGATCGCTGAAGTATTTTCCTGTTTTTGCTCTGAGATATTTACTTAAATTCGCTGGCAAATTACATATGTTGTCACTGTAATAATTATAGAACTGGTATTAGTGTTTTTTCCTCCACGCTGTAGCTGTCACGTGATGCAAAGGAATTTCATGTATCAATATTCTGCTTGTCAAACAGTCCATTATGTTGTAGCTCCATGCTCTAACTGAGGCAGAGTAATCTATCATAACGGTCTGCGGGCAAATCAGGCCTGAGATGCAAACGGCCCTCTATTTATTAAATCGGCCTCAAAGGAGATCACACTTGCCTACTGGATATTCCTTCTCTGCAAAGCAGCCGAGTGCAACTCTGCAGTGCGCACATACACACATAAAGACATGTATACACTTGCAGGGGGGTCTCTGAGCTACTCTTTGGACCAGGGCTTATTAGAATAGATTCTGCCAACTTCAATAGCGGGCCGTGTGTGTGTGTGTGTGTGTGTGTGTGTGTGTGTGTGCTTATCACTTCTCATTAGTAGATCATTGGGAGTGCCGTCCTCTGCCAAGCGTTAATCAATGTGTTTTATGGCTCTGTTAGGGCAGCTGTACAGAAATATTGTGCCCCTAGGGTTAATACAGTCAAGCGCTGGAAGTAAAATACTACGGCCATGTCCACAACATGAGGCTCTGCATTATTTTTAAATGAGCCGGGCAGGGACAGCATGCATATGGATTTCCAATTGCATACATTTTGATTGATGTTGTCAGAAAAGTGAAGGGAGTTACATCGAAGGCAGTGTGCCGTCCACAGCCGGGCTCTTTTTTTGTGAATTGTTGTAAATTATGCAGACTGACAGTTGCACTGAGGAAGGGATTATTTCTGAATAAGTTCAAACTGTGTTTTCCCCTTTCTTTTTAGGAAAGTGTAAAGGATAATCCGTTTGCTAAAAAGAGTGAAAACCATGTAATAATGATCATTATTGTCATTCGGTATATTGTCAGAATTTTGTTGTTGGTTATTTACTGAATAGTTATAAATATTATTGCTAGCTATCTATCTATCTATCTATCTATCTATCTATCTATCTATCTATCTATCTATCTATCTGTCTGTCTGTCTGTCTGTCTGTCTGTCTGTCTGTCTGTCTGTCTGTCTGTCTGTCTGTCTGTCTGTCCGTCCGTTTATCTATCTATCTGTCTATCTGTCTGTCTGTCTGTCTGTCCGTCCGTCCGTCTATCTGCCTGTCTGTCTGTATGTCTGTCTGTAAAATAAAATGTAATATATTTATTTAATGTTATTTATGTATTTAAAAATAAATATATTGATAATATAATAACAATATTAATATTAAGAATAATATTAATCATAATTACAATATAATTAACAAAAAAATATCATGAAATTATAATATAATGCAGTGATTAATAATGTCTTAATTTATAATATTTTTATTCATATAAATGTAATAATAAAAATGCAATAATATAAAGATATATAATAAAACAAATGTAAAATGAAATACAAAAAATGAAGAAAAAAACTAAAATAATTCTATTATATATTATAGTAATTAATTAATTATTAATTATATACTATTATTAAAACATTTAATATAATATTATAAAAACAGTTTTTATTACAAATGAAACAATACAGATACTTATAAGCACAAAGTTGTTACTTACACACTAAAAAAGACTATGGCAAAGCTCAAGCTTTTAAAAGGGTCAAAAAATGATTTTCTCACATCCAGGAAACACTTCTGGCAGTGGGAATTTCCTGACAGTGGATGCAAGGGATGCAGGCTGGCACAAACTGCGCCACAGGAAGTGTCTGCAAGACTGCAGAAGCAGAGGTCAAGGTCAGGGGTCAACGGGTGGTCCGACAGTGATTTACACCGAGAGAACGGGAGCCTGTTCACAGCCGTCATCTATTTCTACATTTCTCACAAATTAGCTCATGATGTCAAAGTTTTCATCTTTCAAGGTTTTGTCATAAACCGTCGTCTTTCCCCCAACTTTGATTTGAAAAGAAAAGGACAAAGATAAAAAGCAACAACAATAGGCTTGAACAATTTACAGTGTTCCTTTCATCTGAACTTAACCACTTGTTTTACTATCCGTTCTTTCCGACATGGACCACCCCATTGTTTAAGGAAAAAAGGCACGTGTGAAAAAAAAAGTTTCACATTTTCTGAAAAGAAATGTGCAGGGCTACTCTCTGAGGTCCATTTCATTTTAACCAAATGGGGCGGGGAAGCTTGTCTTTACCGTGGTGAGCAGATGGAACTATAAATCAAGGCAGCCGTTGCGGCTCTGTAGAGGCCGACCACAGCTGCCACACTCTCCGCGTTTAGTTGACATCTTTTCAGGTCCATCGTCAAGCAATCTGGGCTTTTTCTGCCACACCTCCCCTCTCCGTACAGTCATATCCATCAAAACGACACACGCCCATCAACCTACTGCCGCGATCGATTGGCACACTTATGCCTGCGCACAGCCAATGCCCCGCTCTTGAGGTAAGCCCCACGACAGGCCCCTCATTTTGGCTCTTTAGCCCCCAGCAACCACTGTGACTCGGGAACCATCAGGCCTGGCCCCCTCCATTAAAGTTGCATTATGATGGATATTATGGCATCCAAGCCCTGGGTGTTTTAAACGAAAGGTGACAAGAAATTAAACACAGGATTTTTTTTCAATCCATCCAACAGTCACACACCCCACAACATCCTTACAGGCAGTGATTTTAACATATTGGTAGTTTAACAAAGTAAATAGACTCAATAATCTGTGCATAACCTAGGAAAAAAGGTATCTGTGCTGGCTGCAGTTCCGCTGGTGGCCGGATGGTGTCACTATAATTCCATATAAATGATCAGCGCTGTTTACAAAGACTGTGAGGAGAAATGTTCAAATAAAGACAGTCAACTCTTCACCAACTTATACTTTTTATGGTATCAGCAATGATTTCACTCAAACATTACAGAACAATATCACGATCTGTGACAGAGCAGATTAATTTAAGATCCGTAAAGCATTGTAAACACGCGCAAATTAGGTTCGTTTGAGCCTAATGCTGACAGCACGTTATCTGGTTAAGAGAAATCTAATCACATGACCTGTTTTAATTAAGATTATTACTCAAAGACAAGGGCGAATCATCTATGCAGAAGTTTATTTTTGAGTCAAAGTTCTCATTTCAACTATTCAAGGTGGTTTTATCAACATAAAAAAGAAAAGTAAAACATTACATAGATTGTAAATCAACCAATATTTTAAACTGCATACAAGTGATGCTAGTCCTGAACTTAGAAAAGTTAACTTTGGCCATTTTTTTAATTTTATTTTTATTTTAAAGAATGGAGATTTTGCTTAAGTTTTATACAGATCTGAGAAAGGACATAATTAACCACACTACCACTTTTCGCAGTTTTTTTCCTTGTATAATCTATAATTCAAACATGCCAAAGTTATTTTGTTTAATCTAAACATCAATGACCAAGTGGCACTGGATAAGCAAATTAATATCAGCTATAGACTCTTCTAAAATCAAGTTTTCCTTCCTTGAGCTGGAAAAGCTCGGGCATGTGGAGGATAGGACATGATTTGTGCATGAGGTGGGACTCCGCTGGTCATTCATTATCCAAAGACGGAAAGAAAAAATAGGTTAGAAAAGAAAGTAAAAATGACAAATACAAAAAAGAGAGCTGGATGCTCTCTTTCTACGATATTTCAAAGGATATTCGATTTAGAAATGGATTTGCATCAAATGTATTTAAAACAATAATACAGTCAGTTAGGTCTAAATTTCACTATGGATAAATGTCAGTGTATGCTGTGTATATCCCAGACAGATCTCACAGTTAAATCGGAAACAGTAGGTTGACTTTTATTTGGCTAAAATTGGTCTTTTCTTACAGAAATGCAAAACACAGACTCTCTCTCTCTCTCTCTCTCTCTCTCTCTCTCCCTCTCTCTCTATCTCGCTCTATCATTGTTGGCAGAAATCAGTGTTCTCTAGAGTTTATCTTCAAATTAACTCAATTTCTAGTATTAACTGTTATTTCCAAATTTGGTCAGGTTGCGTCTTTGGATTGGACAGTAATGCAAAGTGTGTTTGGGAGTATTTACAGTAAATCCAGTTAAAATTGGACACTTTCTGATCATTTGTCATAAATGTTGTTTTAAAATATGCTTCAAAATGACTTAACCCTCACACAATATATATATATATTTTTTTCAATATGCCTGGTTAAGATAAGATTAATCCCCAGCCTGTGTGGCGTAATGTTGATTACCAAAAAAAAAAATTCAAAAAAATACAAATAAATTGAAATAAAATAAAAAAAATAAATATATTAATTTGAACTTAAAAAAAAAAGAAAAGTGAGGCACTTACAATGGAAGTGAATGCGGAGACTTCATTAACGTTAAAATACCCACTGTATCAAATTCATAGCCACAAGATATAAACAAAATGTGTTTTAACACGATTTTAGTGTAATAAAATTGCTAACTAACCTTATCAGTGTAAAGTTATATCCAATGTTACAACTTCGTTGCCATGACGATGTAATGCCACAAACCCTAAAAAACCATATAAGTATTTAAACAACTTTACAGCTCAAATAAAACACAAGTTTTAACACCATACAGTCTCAAACAAATAATAATAATAATAATAACAACTATTATTATTATTAATTATTAGTTTTTTGATTTGCATGTAATTGCACATGTGACAAATGCACATCTATAACACATGCACTGTAATCAACTAGTCAGCTAAATAAATAATAATAATAATATAAAACTTTAGGAAGTAAAAATAAACCAGAATTCTTGTAGGTTAAAATGAGACTTCACGAGTTATTGTTTAAATTGCTGAGAAACAAAGAAACAGCTGAACGCTTCAGTAAGCAGCTCTTCACTTGCACTAGTCCAGTGCTTGTAAATGCACATAAAACCCAAGTGGAGCAAAACAGAACAACGACCGTCGGCCTCTCTGGACTCATGCGCTCCTCACCATCAAAGTTTTCCAGCTCTGGCGGAGAGAGACTTTGAGCGAAAAACTTAGCTTGTCAGCTGTACAGGTGACACTATTGGGTTTCCCAACAAACACAGAAACCACAACCCCGGGAAGTGTTGCATTTCATATCAAAAACAATGTGACAGATCAGTGTAACAAAAAAGAGAGAGAGGAAAGACATGACACTTTTTGAAATATCAAAAGATCCCTTCACTACTCTTGGGACTTCAGTACTGGCATGAAGTAGGAAGGTCACTATCTTTGCCTTCTATCTTTTCTGGCAGTTTCTGTTTGTGCATGTGTGTGTGTGTGTGTGTGTGTGTGTGTGTAAATGCATGTGTGTACATGTGTGTTTAGAGCCGCAGGGGTGGAGAGGAGAATGTTGTCGCTGACTTTTGAAGCATCTGACAGGGCGAGCAAGAGGAGGGGTGAAACTGATCCCAACACTGACAGCTTGGACCTCTGAGGTCATAGGTTGTGATCCCGGTAACAGAAAGGTAAAATTACCTATTCATGTGTCATATGTGTGGGTGTGGCTGCCGGGCAGAGCTACAGCTTGTGAGTTGTGCATCCACTGTCAAGTTCAGCACACTTTCTCTAAATCTTTGCATAGATGTCATTTTCAATCCAAATTTCCAAAATCCGAAAAAAAATCCAAAATAATAATAATAGAGACCTGTTTAATTGAATTGATTAAATTGTGAGCAAATGGAGACTTTTGTATTTTTTTGTCACTTCTCAGATGTTTCTCCTGATAAAAAGACCCAGTTGATCTCACGGTTCTCTTCTAGAGAGGTTCAGAAACAATGCTGAGATTTGCCAAGAGTCTGCAGTGAGAGATTTGAATATGAACATTTCAACAAACTTTTCCCAAGACTAAATTAGTATATGATAGCTTTGCTATCCACATTTCTATTTCTGTTTCTCAGATCTGCTCTCAAAGGCAAATTTTATTGCTCAAAGTTTCCACTTTTATAACAGTCTCATCTGGAGTCTTGATGTGGGGGTGCCAAAAGCGAGTGAAATGGTGTTGTAATCAGCCCCCAGGTCTTAAAGTTAAAATTAGATGGAGTGTTTAATGAGTAAATATACCTTTTTAACCTAACACTTAAACCTAAACTTAATAAATAGTGTCTTTAAAGCAAATGAGAGATAAACATAACAGACATCTTTACCATAAACCAACACCTAAACTTAACAGATAGTGCTGTAAAAACAAATGCGACACGAAAAACAAATTTTCTGAAGCAACCACGTAATTTTGTGTCGCTTCTGTGACCTGTCAGCTTGACTGTCCAACGCTTGACCAGGTGAACTACCGCCAAGGAGAACAATGACTAAAAAATCTGAATTTTGTTCATTTGAATTGCAGACATGCAACATTTAAGAAAACTGAAGATTTTGTGACGTATTACGTAAATTTGTCATTTTAAACATATTATGTTTTTTTGAATTTTACAAGTGTAATTAGCTGTTAATATTCAAAAATGACAGGTTTGAATTGTCATATAATTAAGATGATAGTTGCAAACACACTCTCACATTCAGATCTCAGAAATTCAGACAACTACAATCAGTAAATCAGTAAACAAACTATACTGATGACCTCTTCTTTCCCCTGTGGAACACGGAAGCTTGACCTTTGGCCAAAGTTGTTTACGATCCAAGTTTTGAGATCTCAATTGCTTCTGTCTCTTTATGTAATCTTAGACTGACACGATGTTCAGTGGGGGGCTTTGTGGGGGCCATGACATCTGTTGCGGGGCTCCCTGTTCTTCTATTCTAATCTATTCTGTTTGCAGTGGTGGTGGTGTAGTGGTCTAAAGCACATAACTGGTAAGCAGAAGGTTGCTGGTTTAATCCCCACAGCCACCACCATTGTGTCCTTGAGCAAGGCACTTAACTCCAGGTTGCTCTGGGGGGATTGTCCCTGTAATAAGGGCTCTGTAAGTCACTTTGAATAAAAGAGTCTGCCAAATGCATAAACGTAAATGTAAATGCAAAAGTAATGTTTGGGAGACTAACATTTATATTTCCTATTGACAAACTAAAGCTGAAGATATAAATAACCATCTTATGATAAATGTTTTTGTGAAACATCTTAAGTGCCTTTAACTTTTGCACAGTATACTGTATATACAGTACATACATTTTTTTGAATATTTTGTCTATAATGTCTAATTCAAATCACTTCTCTTCTCTTCTCTTCTCTTCTCTTCTCTTCTCTTCTCTTCTCTTCTCTTCTCTTCCTCGCCACATTGTACTTTTGAAGCTGTAACTTTTGTAAGTTGTGAGGTCTCGTCTCTCTGTGAGTTTGGGCGTGATCACAGCAGCCACATTCACTTAATTAGCACAGAGCTAATGAGAATCTGTTTGGCCGGTGAGTGAAACTTCTGCGCAGCTTGAAGGAGCCATGCCGTGCTTGTGAACATAAGCAAGTGGGGAATGGTTACATGGCGACACCTTCATCCTTTCACAACATGGAGTCGAATAACCCTCTCGGCGTGATTGACTGACCTGTCCCAAAGATTCACGCACTGTCACTATGAGTCTTCTGTGATGGAGGGAGAGAAAACTTTTAAAATTACTTTGAAGGGTAAGCGTGACTTGCTGTGAGTGAACGACTCTCACAGGGACTGAGTTTTATAGAGTCACTGAGTCAACATGAGCAACCTGATCTCATAGAAACATTAATATTAACACATTTTTGCGTGGCTCATTGGCTCTCTCGTGGTAGTTTCCTGGTGAAATAAACTCTAGGTGCAACAACAACAATGACTTGTATACCCTTTCTCACAAATCAAAAGTAAAAAGGAAGATTATCAGTTCATAAACACTTACTTTTTGCAAAAAAAAGCAAAAACGTTCTTATTCACACAATGCTATCTTATGACATCAAAATACACTTACTATAGGGAATATATACAGTATTAATATTCAATTGTGATCAAGTTGTGCAGTAGCTCAACTGAAAGAGAGTTGCATTTGCGACGTAAAAGACAGGGATGACACGTGAGTCATAACGGTCGACACTCGAGTGTACGAGTCAGCAAGTGGGCCAAAAGTGTCATTGAAGCACCACAAAATTATGTGGTTGCTTCAAACGTTGTTCATCTCACATTTGCTATGTTTTGGAGAGCATTAACCTCGATTTTATCACCACATGGTGGACATTGCTGGCCTTTCCTGCATATCACGATGACGTTTTGTGGTCCGTTCTGCATAACGCTCCAGCTCATTTTAGATGAACATGGCCCATACGGCCCGTTTCATGGCCGACCCACTGGCCCGCTTGGTTCTCCCGATGGCCAGTCCGCCCCCGATCAGCCCCAAAGTGTGTCGGCCCACCGGGAAAATGCCCAGTATGCCAGGGAACCAGTCCAGCCTTGCTCATCAGCAGTTTCAATTAAAATTGGTTGATTATTGTCATGATCCGTCTTTTTGTCTCATCCAAATTATTATAGACAAAATTAAAATAAAATAAAAAACCTTCACCAAATAATATTTTTGTTAGTAATTGCATTGTTGAGATCAACATGGACAAGGAATTGATTCAGGCTGATTTTACTGTGAATTCAGCGACAGCATGTCGAAAGTTCTTCAGCTGAAATCGGTCTCTGCATGCTGAATTTTTACTCACTGCCCCCAGTGGCCGAAGCTGGAAGTGTTGTTAAACGTATGGGTTGTGTGACCTCAATTTTCTGGGTCAAATGTCCACAGAGTGGCTCAAAAGCGAGTTGTATTTTCAATTGTGAATAATGCAATACAGTCAAAAGGAATGCATATTTTATTAACCATACGACCTAACCCAAACCCCAGCCCTAACGTAACCATCAGCGCAGTGGGTTGATTTCATGGTACTGGAACATTTGGTAGCAACATGTTCACGTGTGATTGAATGGATTGTGATAAGTGCTCTATATTTTACAGGTGGTTGGTAGGGATGGGTTAAAGTAAGAGAGATTTATGATGTCATGATGAGGATGCAATGGTTAGTATGTGTTGAAAGTTTCAGGTTTGTGTGTTCATTATTCTTTAGGTTACAGCAGAATGTACATCACAATACACGTAAAGAGAAATAATAGTCTATTACTCAAAATGCACTTTAGCGGCTTTTAAAAAAATATTTTAACATTTAAAAAAGAAGAATAATCTCTATTATGCACTTTCATCCATTCTAAATGGGATTATCCCATAATCTACAGAAGCAATTGTCTCTTCCATTTATTCTGTCAAGGCTGGAAAAGCCATGGGCATGCATGCTGGTATGAAAGGAATGATGTGTGTGATTGAAGTACGTTTCTGGCACAACTTTAGCTCCCTAAAGCATCCACAGAGGGTCCCAGTATGATTGACGAAGAACCGCTCCATATGTCCCATACAAACAGGACCGGAATTATCCTTTATCAGCAATCCCATGCAGCACCAATGGGCTGGCTTCACATCCCGAGTCAAGCACATCTGATCGGGATTAAAGATGGACATGCTGCCTCTCCATGCTCTAGCAGCCTGAAATCAATAACAGGATTGGATGTGTTGTGCCATTAGAATTAAACCCAGCATCAAAGGCGGGATGCTGGAGAGAGACACAAAATGTGTGTTAGAGCTCGGTCACTGTCCAAACCTACTTAATCAAGGTCCTTACAGAGAGAGAGAGGACATTGGGTTGAAGGGGGTTTTGAGTTGAACTGGGTTTGGTTCAGGTATTGGATAAACTGAAATGTTTCAGACATTTAAAACCCAGAGCTGGAATGCCAAACACATTTCCAAAAGGATTGTGAAAAATATGACTGAATGTGGTCAAGAGGGCTTCTTGTGGTATGTCATTCCCCCAATATCCAAAGCAGCAGATTTGGGAAAAATAGAGAGCACAAATATAAAGTAGATGAAAAACAAAAACTAGGTATATCAATATTACTATAAAATAACATAATTTAATAATACAATTATTATTTTAGTAATTAGAATTATTTTTAAATAGTAATTAAATATTGTTTTAATTATAAATAATAATATTTTAATACAAATATAATTTTTTATATAAACAATATTTAATATAACAACATGATTTTAAGGAAAACTGTAATAATTAAACATAAATAAATACATAAATAATGAAAATGTTGTCATTATTTACTCACCTTCATGTTGTTCCAAACCTATGACTGTCTTTCCACAGAACACAAAAGGAGGTAATCAGCAGGACGTCCAAGCTGCTTTTTCCATATAGTGAAAGAGGATAGGGACCAAGGACTGCAGTGGGACATTTTTGGGTGAGCTATCCCTTCAATTCCTGTTGTGTTTTCCTTAGAGAAAATAACATTCAACCTTAAAAGGAATGTTCCAGGCTTAATAAAATGCTAACCTCAATCGACAGCTCAATTGTAGCATAATGTTAATTACCACAAAATATAATTTTGACTCATTCCTAATTTATTTTAATAATAAAAACATAAGCAATAAATAAATCAATAAAATAAAATGTGGTTACAGTAAGTCGCTTACCATGGAAGTAATGGGGTCAGTCCATAAACACTAAAATACACACCGTTGCAAAGGAAAGCCACAAGACTAAACCATTATAGCTGTACATGTTAACATTATTTTACTGTGAAAAAGTTGCTCACAGGGTTTGCCAGGCAAGAGAGAGGAGAGAGGCTATACGCCCCACCTCATTGATTTAGCCGAGGACAGATGTGGTGTCAACCTGGCATGTTTAATTAACCCAATCCGGAGGTGCAGATTGCAATTCAGACACAACGCTGTATGAAAATGTATTTACACTTTGAAAATTAGCAAGTGCCCAGCATTAAAAACGTGTTAGAAAAGAGCTTATCCACATACATTTGCAGGAATTGTTTTTAGGATGGCACGGCCTGAAGATGAGAATTAACACTTCAGTTTAGGGTTCGTAAACATTTGAAGGATGTCTCATGAGGCTAATTTGATCATCACAGATGTTTGACAAGATGTATTTCTGTCACATCAAACAATAAATATAACGTGACAAAACACTATCATGGGCTCTAAAAGCCTGAGACCACATTAAAAAAAATCTGTTTGTATTTTTCCCCATTGAAACCTTGATGTTTTTCTTTATTTAATTATTTAGGGTTTTGAAAAGTCTAAAAAAATATGATCTAAAATGAACAAAACATATTTAAGATTCTGCACAATTTGATTTTATTTTATTTATTCTATTACTAAGTCACTAATTAAGTGTAAGCAAATTTAATGACAATATATGCTTTTATAAAATTACAATGTTAATTGTCAATGTTTTTACAATTTACATAATTTTGCAAATACTCAACTCGTGCAGATAATTAAACTTTTTTGCTAAATTTAAAAAATAAATAAATATATATATATATATTTATATATATATAATAGATATTGAAAAGAGTACAAAGTTATGACATAAAATCTAGAAGACATATTTAGGGCTATTTTTAGGTCACGAGTTAAATGTAAACACATCTGAGAAATTGATAATGTACAAAATGTATTTAATTAATATATAGTGTTATGCTCATCATAATTTTTTTGTACTAAATAAAAAAAAAGCTAAATATAAACTGTTAACTATTTATCTCAGAATTTTACACCCTACTGAATATGCATTTTTTTATTATTATTTACAAAAATATATATATATTTTTTTTTATATACATATATAATCCAAAGCACGTATGAACAACTCCATATATTCAAATTAAAGGCAGAATAGTATTTTGAAATGATTAGTTTTCACTCTCACCGTTTCTCACATTGTGCCCATGCAGCTTGGTTAAGGTGACATGCTAGTTTAAAACATTGCATGATAAAGTCCAACTCTAATGAACAAGGAACATGAATACGGGAATGGAAGGTGAGCATTTCTGTCATGTGGAATAAGATGTAGCGTCCTATTCAGCAAACGGAAACGAAAAGCATATTGGATTCATTTGTTCTGACAAATGATAATTTGAAGAGAAAAAAAATAGATTGCATTTCATGCTTTTAATCAGAGCGGCATTAGTTAATTTATCAAGCACTGTATAATTTGTCTTTGAGTGTTCTTATATTTCTCTCAGTAATAGCATATCCAGTTTGGCTCTCTTGGGTCGTTCGCAGCTAATTAACGTGTGGCTGAATCCTGCTGCATTATCACGAATAAACCTGCTGTACACAACACTGACTGCAATAACAATGTAGAGAGAAAAAAACAAAAGCATGCATACACAAGTAAGGTAGGTCAATATTGATTTCTTGAAATGTAATAAATTCACCCAAACAGTTTTAAGACCATGCACTTTATTAGCTTTTTTAATTTATCTTTCACTTTGTTTATCATCTCAATTAAGTTCTAATAACAATTTTAAGCATTAAAGAGATGAAAATTCTTAAATGGAATGTGTTCTAGGACAAAAGTTCTGATGACAGAATTTTCATTTTGGGTGAACTATCCCTTTAAAATGATGTCACTTGTCATTCAACTGTAGGGTTTTAAGTAATCCTTCTTTTTTTACATCGTTGTTCTTCTCAGTTATTCATTTGCGTGAGCATTAATGTTGTTACTTCACATGTATAACATGGTAACCTATAACAAACTTTGTCTCAATGGAGCTTGTTCAAAGTGTTTCAGTATTCTCAAGTACCTGTCAATATGTGGGTCAGAAACGATGCAATTAATCAGGACTTGAGAAACAACAGTTTGCATTTTCAATTCAAATAAAACAATTTGTACTCTCCAAATTGATCATGGTATCGATTTACCCGTCAGCTCCAGTTCAGCACGGAACGTTAAGACAGTCTGAAGCCATGTAGTAGGGCTTCCCTTCTAAGAGCGCTGTAGGGATCTTATTGGATCATTCAGCTTGGGAGCCTGATGAATATTCAAAGATCTGGGCAGCTAAAGGAGCAGCCAATAGATGCCAAGTAGGGAGTGGGTTTTTTTTTTCATGTTGAGAAGGTACATTTATCAACAGTAGATATAAAGGTCAGTGTCTATGGATGCAAACCACAGAAATATCCACATACTGTCAAAGAGCTCTGAATGCTCTCACCATATCATAAATTAAAGTCGACCCTTTAGACTAACATTGCTGCTTAAGTGCAACTCTAAGGCCAATTATTGACAATTTATCATGCATTCTCAGGAAACGCTATTTAAAGTCCACCGTTATGAAATGTATGTCAGAATTAGGGCATATGTAGCATGCATTTTCAATATTGCATGACCTTTTCCTGCAAAGTAGCACAACCTAATTGTGAAGTGCTGCCCGTGCCAGGCAAAGCGAGCACAATATTAGAGGAATGAGTGTGGTACTATCTGTGGGCAGGCAGAGATGAGGCGAAACCTGGCGAGAATGTAACGAGTGCCTGTCCCTCATTGCAGATCTAAATGCTGCTGAACTGTTCCGGATTGTGACTGTCTAAAGGGGTTGGCTTTTCCCACTGCTTAGAAGCTCATAGATACCAGGTTACTACACCTACATTTTTGCGAAAGTACATTTAGGTGTCTCGTTGTACGAATTGCAATGAAATTAATACTACAAGCTGTTGGCCTCAGTCACCATTTTCTCTCATTGCATTTTTGCTCTAAAATACAAACAAACGATGACTGATACTGAACAGTCCACCTAACATCTCCTAATGCAATCCATGGAAGAAAGAACACACTGGCTTTTCATCATCTTTCCATACGGTCTCCAAGCCTGAGTGTCTATCTTTCTGCAGCTCTTGAAAACAACAGGTGCAACAGCTCCAGTAGAGGATCTGGATTCGTCTCTGGTGTGAGTGGGCCGTGGAGGACTCATCTGGAGATCCAGACTGGACGGGGGGAGACGGTGAGAGCGCTGAAATCAGTCGTGGTTTTCTCGCTTGGTCTCTTGCATGCTTATTAAAACAGCAGCCCGGCTGCAGCAAACTCATACCATATCACTCAATACATTCTCACTGCCTCTGTTTTTACCTTGCCCATTTCTTTTTACATTTTGCCGAAATGTGTTCTTCCCAAATACAACACTGTGCGTAATAAGGCACAAAAAAGAAATAACCTATTTAAGCAATCTATATATAATCACAACTTGATCAACCATCACTTTATGGTCAACACAAAGCAGTGTTCACAACCCATTTATGTTTCAGAATTTTGCATAACTAACAAATTAAACCAAATATTTAATGAGAAAAAGAAAATAGGGTGAGACTTGACTTTGTCCATCAGTAATTGATTGAATTGTGAAAAATTGTCTCTATATGACAGGCTGATGGAGGGAGAACAAAACAGAGTGATTTGTAAATTATTTTCACCCTTTGCTATATTGAAAGCACCACAACTAAACATTATACAATGTTGTTCCTTGTGAATTTCATATAAAAAAAGTTGGGACAGTCGAGTGTTTACCACTGTGAAACATCACCATTTCTTCTAATAACACTTATTAAGCATTTAGGCACTGAAGACACAAGTTTGTTAAGTTAATCAAGTGGAATTTTCCCCCATTCATCCATTATGTAGGTTTTTAGCTGCACAATTGTACGGGGTCTTTGTTGCCGTATGGTGCGCTTCATTATGTGCCCCACATTCTCAATTGGAGATGGTCAGGACTGCTGGCGGGCCAATCTAGCACCCGCACTCTCTGCTTATTCAACCAGTATGTGGTTTGAAGTTGTCCTGCTGGAAAATCCTGGGACGTCCCTGGAAAAGACGGTGCTGGATGGCAGTATATGTTCCAAAATTGTACAAATCTGTCCGCATTCATAGTGTTCTCACAGATGTGTGAGTTACCCATGCCATGGGCACTGACACACCCCTGGCACATACTGACACTGGCTTTTGGACCTGACACTGATAACAGCTTGGATGGCCCATTTTCTCTTTGGCCCGGATAATACGACGGCTTTGTTGTTCAAAAAACTTTTTGAAATGTGGACTCTTCAGACCAAAAAACACAGGTCCACTGATCTACTTTCCATCTAAGATGAGTCCGAGCCCAGAGAAGTCGGCAGCACTTCTGGACAGTGTTGATGTACGGCTTCTGCTTTGCATAGTAAAGTCTAAACTTGCATCTTTGGATGCAGCGGTGAGTGGTGTTGACTAACATAGGTTTATTAAAGTTATCCCAAGCCCATGTTCATGTTCATGATATCCATTACAGATGACTGCCGTTTTTTTTAAAGACAGTGACGTCTGAGGGGTCAGAGGTCACGTGCATTCAGAAGTGGTTTTCGTCTTGCCCTTTACACACTGAGATTTGACCAGATTCCTTGAATCTTTTAACTATATTGTGCACTGTAGAGGGTGAAATGCCCAAAATCCTTTTAATTTGTCTTTGGGGAACATTGTTCTCAAAGTGCTGGATTATTTGCTGAAGCATCTGTTGGTAAATTGACAAGTCTCAAATGATCTTTGCTTTTCAATGACTAGGCTGTTTTTGGAGGTTCCTTATTGGAGCATCACCGGTTTAACATCTCCTGTTTCACATCGCCTTGTTATTTCAACTCGTCAAATTGTTATTAGTCTTAAATTGCACCTGTCCCAACTTTTTTAGAGCGTGTTGCAATCATCTGATTTGAAATGACTGTACATTTTCAAACAACAATGAAATTCACACGGTAAAACATCATATGTGTAGTTGTGGTACGTTCAATATAGCAAAGGGTGAAAATAATTTACAAATCACTCCTTTGTGTTTTTATTAGCATTTTTCAAACTGTATCGGAATCAGGGTTGTATATGTTAAATATGGTCAGTTACGATTATGTGTTTACCGCAACCATGAAGGACCAAAAGTAGAGATTTTAATGTGCTTTGATAATAAACTTGGATTTATAATGATATATACAGTCTACACAGATTTACAACTATAATCAGGATGTAAAACGAAATATTCCGATTTTTTTTTTATTCAGATTTACAACTATATATTCTGATTTATAATTTTATATTCAGATTTGCAAGTATATATTTAGATTAACATCTTTATATTCAGATTTAAAACTATACAGTATATTCAGTATTCATTACTACATATACAGATTTATAGATATATTCAAATGTACAACTATATTCAGGATTTATAACTACAGTATATATTCAGATTTATAACTCTATTTAGTATTTAAAACTATATATTTGGATTTACAACTATGTTTTTAGAATTATTACTGTATTTTTAGATTTTCAAGTATATATTCAGGATTTATAACTACATTTTCAGATTTATGACTATATATTCAGGATTTACAGAATAACTCTACATTCATATTTACAACTACATATTCAGCATTTATAAAATTATTTACTGTTTCCTGTTTAACCCCTAATTCTATGTTTATATATATATATATATTTACTTTGCACATGTGACATATTTTTGAACTTACAGACTGAGGGTCTTTTTGCCGCGTTTCCGATTTAGTTGCATTTTTGGATGGTCTGATGGTTTGAATGTGCCCATCATTGTAATGGGATTTTGGAACCCCCCTCCCGTGACCCCTCCAACTCCCTGATGAATATTCAGGACCCTCACGCCTTTTCACGCCAATAATAGGCCAGGCATAGCCTGCGCCTTTGGGGGAAAAAGCTTCCTGAGTAGCAGATTATTTCATCCTGTCCATAAAGCTGCCTTCCAAAGGATGAAATCTTACTTGCAAAACTCCTGTTGCCGCCCGTGTCTGGGCCCTGAAGCAGCAGTAGCGGTGAAGACAGAGATAGCTCACGGCTTACAGGTGGCCTCCGCGTTCAGGGGCGACAGAACCAAACCCCTGCAGCCCCTCCGTCATCACTGTCATCCTCAACTCCCAAATTGTCACGGAAAGGAGGAACGAGCTGGATTTGTCTTGGGCTGTTTTGTCCAAACTGGCAATGCATATGGGATAATGATTTTACAAACAGCATTCTGATGAGAGGAGGGGAAAAAAGGAACGGTATGTAAAATGCACAAAGGCCTCCGTGAGCACATCGGGCCCTGCATCTGGAACAAACTAAAAAGATGTTTAATAATTTAAAAGCAGGCCCCGCTGCAGCTGTTGTGTGCAGACGAGCATGAAAGGCGACGGTGTGGCAGCTGGCTCGTGCCTCTCCCCTGGTTTCAGTGTGGTGAGGAGACGGCAGATTTGGGATTAGCCAATCCCTGAAACTCCTGCCCATCTGCCACCAAGACCTCTCCGCTAACTCGCTCTTTCAAAGACAGAGAGAGCGAGAAAAAAGAAAGGAATTGCTCCATTAACAACATTTAAAAGGGATATTTCTGCTGATCCTGATGGTCAATAGTGCTCAAATGAAGCAATAGTGCGCAACAGTCGGGTTCTGGGAGTAAAAAATTCCATTCAGCATCTAAATAGATTTTTAACAATAAATATTAAACATTTAAAGACAGTCGTACTGTGAGATTTGGGGTTGTTAATTGATAGTATGCTTTTGTTGAAGCCATCATTTTGCATTATTTCAA
>NC_068315.1:3330533-3368033 GCF_025860055.1 Xyrauchen texanus
CTCCAAGAGGGATAAAGGCAGACTGCGGATGGTGGTGCTTCCCTGGTTTTGGCACCAGTCTAAAGCAGTTCAATGGAAAAGAAGGAGGAGGTGAGAACCGGCCTAGCAATATAAACAATATTTTAATGATTAACTTAAACAAAAGACAAACACACACACACATGACGGACATGTTCGTAAACGATCTCTCTCTCTCCTCGCACCACCGTCCGCAATCGGCCTTTATCCCTCTCTGAGGCTTAATTAGCCTCCCAGCTACTGAATCGTTGTCTCCACTTCTAATAAGAACGTTTCATTGTGTTCTTTTCGCTCTTTGCGTCACCAAATAACACTGCGCTAATCATAGACACCACATCTACATAGGCTGCAGCCAATGCACTTTCAGACAAATAACCTATGCCTTTAGATTGATGTAAAGTGCTGTTTTTGTAATAATTTGCCTCTAAAAACAATAATTTCCACATTGATCAAAACCTAAATTGATTGCACATGATATGAATGGGACTTCTAAATTTATAGTGGCAATTTAACGGGGCTTTCCAGGCCAATAAATGAACAATAAACAGCATAAAAGTGATATGATAGGTTCAAATCTCTATTTCGTTTTTTGCTTATCACTTGGCATTTTTTTTTGGGAAGCCTTTTAACCCATCAGTGCTCTGGGGAGATATTAAAAAATGAGTCTCTAGTATTGGGTAGAAGATTAAACCTCGGCCCCAACAAAAAGTGGAATAGAGAACAAACCTTTCCCGCTGTAATTTCTCCCAGGTGACTTCACCAAGGGAATATGTGTTCAAGGTTGTGGGACAAGGTCCTGATCATGACAAAGCACAAAGAGTTGAGTTTATTCCACCTCAATATGGTCTATGATCTCAGAGGAGATCTTCCAGCTGTCCAATAGCCTGCCGTTGACTCCTTTACCGGAATCCCATGTTGCGTTCCTAAGATCAATCTCGCTATCTCTTGCTCTTATAAAACATTGCCACGACCAACAGTCGGAAGCACATTAAGTGTTTTCCTCTCCAATGAGATCCCAAAGGCCACAAACAACAAACTCCCAGAGTTGGGAAGAACTGGGAGGAGACTGATATTCCAGCAGTACTCAAGTGCTGGTAGTTAATTCTTCACTCGCCCAGAGCTATACGACTACCCCGTGTGCGACGTTCCTGAAGTACTTTTGCACGATTAAAACACATTTCTGATACAGTTATGTTTCAGACTGCTGTCTTTAATTATATTTTACTTAATTCCCAAGCCTTCTCCCTCTGTTCCTTTTCATTTATACTCTTTTTTTTTCCCCTCCTTAACCCATCTAGTGTTTTGGGAGCGTCCAACGTTGTCCTACTTAGTTTTCCTTTGTCTTGCGTGTGATCTTCACATGTGAGACATCAGTGCTGATCAATCGTGCATGTTTCTCGCAGCACCTCTGTTCAAACCTGGGAAATTGTGCATCACTTGTGGAAAAAAAAAATATTATATTCCCTGTAGAGCAGCTCGTGTGCATGATCAGGGTTCTGTGTTGAGATGCTGAGATAGGAAAACTGATCTAATGGTGTCCTGATCTACTCTGGTTCTCAGAGGTTTTTATTGCATTTGGTTTTTACACAAACAGATGCAAAGTGTAACTCATATCACTTCTTGTACTTTATTGAAACTTTGTAAAAATAATGTATTATCATTAAAATCATTATTATTATTTATACACAAAATGCAATATTCTGTGTCATTATTCCATGCGTGTTAAGCTGACCATGTATGAACTCTGTGGCCTGCTATGTTAGGTGAATTCTTGTATAATGCCAAAACGTTTTATGTGATTTTATGAATAAATTCAAGGTAGGGTAAACCTTACTTTGGGAAATATTTGGTAGCTCTATTTGCAATATTCTGAATATTACTGCAGTTTGATTCTGAACTTGTTCTCTATTCCCTATATAATGTCCTATGAGCAATTTTGGACACAGTAGTGTGTCAGCGCACACTTGTCACCATACTTTTGACAGATGACAGCATGTAGACATCCTAGGCTCGTTGTCACAATTTTGACTCCGGTGAATATTTCTTATGGTAGGGTTATTTATGAAATTACATTTCTGTGTAGTCACAAGCCTTAAAGTCTTTGCTGCAAAAATTTTTTGAACATTTTCCAAATTTATGCACAGGAAAAATGAAAATACAGTTGATTGGAGACCCCTTGATCTTTTGTGATAAAATGAGCCAATAGTGGTGCATGTTCTCGCACTAAATTGGTGCAAGCTGTCATAATGGAACTTGCCACTAAAGCAGTAGTGTGAGTTTCACATGAACATTGAGGCATTAGGGGATAATGTGTCCCCATGATCGCAACCACCAAAACAAACTCTATGCCTCTCTTTACACTATGTCTACGCCTGCATTAAACAGCTAAAACAGTTTTTCAGCCAAAATGAAAAAGTATAAAAATTGCAAAGCAGAAAAAGATTTGAAACAGTTTTGGTTGAAAAATATTGTAACAAAAATATATATATATAAATGTATGATATTTAAAGCCCGACAATTTGACTTTCATAAAAACAATTATATATATATATATAAAAAACTTTGCCATAAGAACACATTTAAACTCATTTTATAATGTAATATAGTTAATACATATATATGATAATGCTTTTTGATTATGCTGGCTTGTTTACGCAAGAGCCATAATAAATATAAGGATGGTAATAAGTTACTTTTGAGGATTTAATTCACAAAAAAATCTTCTAATTTAAAAAGGGTTTGAAGTAGGTGTGTGAAACCAACATATAAAAGCTCTTCTAGAGAAAACACACATTTGCACAATTGGATTGTCTCCAAATCGTATCGTTACTGAGATAGAGCCCCTGTGACATCCATCCATTCATCCATCCATTCATCCATCCATCCATAAAAGCAAGTATATCCTTATCTATGGGATAACATTAAATACCAAAACAAATGCAAAAAGTGAAAATTGCTTTGTAGGATATTCAGATGAACTATTAACCCTTGAAGTACAATATTACCATACGTTGTGGGCTGAATTTGACCTCGGGCACGCAGTTTGAGACCCCTGCTTTAAACAGTGGTGGTGCAAACACCTATTTGACGTACATTTTATTTAATTGATTTTATTTTATATATAATTTTTTTTTTTTTTTGGTGAAATGCAATATTAAAACTGTGCTCCCTGTATCATTATATTCCTCCCAGGCCATCTCACCTCTGCCTCTCTCTCTCACAAATGCACCTCTTGTGCCCCGAAGCCTCTTGGTCTGACTAAAGTGACACGGGGGGCTGCAGTGTTGCCGCGGGAATACGCAAGGCTCAAGGTGACCAGAGGGGACTTTCATCAGCATCACAGATCGATACGGTTTCGAACAGAGAGCCCTTCCACGTCCCTGAGGACCAGTCTTCAGCGTCCGGCTGGGGGCGAGGCCTGAGCCAGGCTGGAGAAAAAGGGCTAACGCTGAAATAACACCTCCCTCCCTGACAGATACAGAGAGGATAATCACACACAATCTGCCATTGAGTTTGATCAACCATACAGCTCATCACAATCACAAGTACAGCAACAGTAATCTCACCCAAAAAAAAAGAAATGTCATCATTTGCTCACCCTCATGTCATTCTAAACCTGTATGCTATGATTTCTTTCTGTTTCCAACAACACTGATTTATAGTGATCTCATCAGTTAAGCTTGTAAATGGACAGAAAAAATACCATTAATGTTGTGAGTTCAGTACAAGTTTAGATCGATTGACAGCATTTGTGCCATGTTGATTACCACAAAAAATGATTTTGACTCATCCCTCGTTACACAGTTACAGGGAGGCACTTACAATGGAAATGAGTGGGGATAAGCCATAAACGCTAAAAGGCACAAGTATAGCCACAAGAAGTGAACATTATAAGCGTTAACATTCATTTATTGTGATAAAACTTACTAACATTATCTGTGTAAACTTAAAGTTGAATCCAATATTGCAACTTGTCCATGACGACTTAACACTGGTTCATCATTTCGATTTAATTTATCACCATAAAACCATGTTGAACAGATTCCTTTGATGCTTTTCTCAAATCTCATTCTACATTCTGTGTTCAAAACAATTGCGTTCACCGTCACTGATGCCATGCTTGCAACCCACATTTCTATACATATATATACCGGTGTAACGGGGGGTTTAGATGGGAAAGCAGGAGGTGAGAACAGGCTAGACAATATAAATAATATTTAATGACAAACTTAACCCAAAAGACACAAACACACACATATGATGGACAGCTGCCCGTAAATGCTCTCTCTCTGTCACTCCACCATCCGCAGTCGGCCTTTATCCCTCACGGAGGATGATTAGCCTGATAAGGGGCCGGGTGTGTAGAGTCACGACCCGGCCCCGCCCTCCGTCCTTTCACAACCAGTTTGGGTATTAATGAAATGCATGTAACAGGATTACGTATTTAAAATACAAAATATAAGTAACTGTATTCCACTACAGTTACAATTTGAATAATTGGTAATTAGAATACAGTTACATTCAAAAGTATTTTGATTAATGAAGAGATTACTTTGCATTTTATGGTCATTTGTTTCATTTATTATTTAGTGCTTTCAGATGGAAACATTTATACATATACATGATGAGATCCAAAGTGCATTTGAACAGCGGTGAAACACTTTCTTATGATGTGTGACATTCATACGAGCAGACAGAGAAGTACGTTTGAAGTACGTTTGGAGCAGAAGAAATAGAAATAAACCTTGTGAAAATTGTTAGCTTTATGCTAAATTAAAATGCTAGTTATAGCCATTTTACATGCACATGTTACCAGACACGATCATATTTTTTATCAAGAAAATTCATGTTGGATCATATTTTCTTTTTTTTTAGTAAGATCTTTGATGTTAGGGCAAAAATCGTATTCTTGATAATAATTTTTGTATTGTTTTCCTGTAAAAATATCTACAAATCATTAAAACAAGATCAATTTGCTTTATCTTGTTTTAGAAACAACACTGCACTTTTTCACTTGTGTATTTTGTCTTACTGAGTTTTTATAATCAAAACAAGTGAAAAAATCTACCAGTGCTGAAAAAGTAATCCAAAGTATTTAGATTACGTTACTGATCTCAAGTAATCTAACGGAACACGTTACAAATAACTTTTTTACAGCATGTGTTCTGTAATCTGTAGTGGAATACATTTAAAAAGTAATCCTCCCAACCCAGTATATATACCTGTATATATATGAACGCAGATGCAAATGAGATTTCAAGTAGAATCGATTTGTGGTACAATTGTAATTTGAATCAGGTCTTTTCAATTAATTGATTAAACTAGTTTAAAAGATTCAAACTTATGTTGTACATTAGTAATTGTTTATAAATGCAGCAACGGAAACTAGAATGGATTTTCAGTGAATTATGCCTTAAATGTTGGTCTTTTCCTCATACAGAACATTAAAATGTTTTTTTAATAAAGAACAATAAATAAACACATGTTGGGTACTATATAAATATATATATATATATATATTTTTTTTGGGGGTCATTTTCGAGGTCACTACAAATAAATACATAAATAAGTAAATAAATAAATACATTATAAAAACAAGTTTTATGTTAGGAGTAATAAGAGTGAGAAAATGATGACAGATTGTTCATTTTTTGGGGGAACAATGCCTTCAGTAGTAATACAGAATTCAAATCAAAATGTCAAGCAAAGTATTAAGATTTGTGGTTGGACATTGTTAACGTCCTCACTATGATAACAAGCAACCCATCATTTTTATTAGGGCAGGCATTTTTATTCTTGGTGTCCCACAAGCCCACACCAGGACGTTTCTATAAAAGATTTCCAGCTGTGCACAATGATCATACGTTTATAAATGCAGATCCTAATTAGTGATGAGTTTCGGTCTGAGCTGTTAGGAGCAACAGAGTTTTCCATTAAATTGATCACTTGAGAAAAACTGGGCTCTACCTCCTTCTCTCCGTCACCCCACACCCCGTTACCCCCTCCAAATCCCACCCTTTCGCTCTCTGACTGCATACAAGGCAATTACAGGCGGCGATATTGTGCGACGCCGCATTTGGGTTGCAGCTGGACAGATATTTGAAACAAGTCAGTGTTTAATTAGGTTACACAGTCATTTCCTCCCATGCAAATTAAAGCCCCAGAACCTCACACAATTAATCTGCATCTGCAGGTCCCGTGCGGTTCCCCAGGAGAAACCCGCTCCGGTTCTTCAGATGTGACCCTCTGGGCGTTCTCTGCCACGGGGAGAAAAGCAATTATAAAAACAGCCCTGACTCTAATCGGCACGAACTCCTGCACACACACAGTTATTGATATTGCGGGAAAAGGGAAGTTAATTTCGCAACTCGCTTTTAATTGCTAAAACAGTTGTATTATGCGTTGCAGTACCAAATAGAGTCTTGACAACATGATACTCGTGTGTAATAAGTTAATGTGATTATTAGGATGATATTGGAGATATTTGTTGCAAATCAGTTTGAAATGTTGAAACATACTTTGTGTGAGTCAGAAAACTAGAATCGTGATTATTAATGTCCTTCAAACAATAAATACAGTCCTGGCTTACTTTCAAAACTCCCAAAGCAAACCAAATGAAATTGCAACTCATGCAACATACAAAATATTTTGGACAAAATTAGCCACATTGCCCATGTCAAGTTGTAAGCACAGGGTCATATTAATAAACAAATGTCTTTAATATGTGATTATGTATTTGTATTGTGCAACAGCTTATTATTAGACTAAATAGTAATAGCTATTGTTCATTGCTAAAGCAAGCATCATTATTACAATTGTTCTTAGATTTGAAGAAAGCCCTAACCCTACTGTAAGTATTACACTTTGGTGCATCAGTCATCCTGTTTGTGCTATGGACATAAATTAATTGTATATCTTGTTGAAGAGATGTGTGAACGAATTTATGATTTTCCCGTCAGACAATAAAACAAGCAGGCGACTCACATGGACTTACATTGAAGGTGTGACCGCAGCCTAGGGACCAGAATTTTAAAGACTTTAGGGTGGGGTATTCTGGCCATACAGAACAACCTAACAACCACATAGCAATGTCCTAGCAACCTTAAAATACCTTGACATTGTGGTTGTGACTGGACAGGCAATCACCATTTACATTTTCATCAGAAATTTAATAATGTAGTTTCTAATATAAGTCGGACCTTCAACTGGTCAAACCTGTGGAAATCCTCAGCTTGAGATGCAGGTGCGTGACATCACATAAACATGTCGGTACCCAAAGTGGTGCACAAAGTTAATGATAAACATGAACTTATAATTGAGTCGAACAAACTGCATGATAAACTTGTTTATCAAACGATTGAAATTACAAAAACAGGTGGTTTTAAACCGGGGCACGGAAGCTGTTGCTTGGGGGTCTGAGAAGAAGAAATCAAATCAAATACAATTTGATTTGACAGTGTTCAGACCATTTAAAAAATTGTCTGATAATGGTTTAAAAAAAAAAAGATGCAAAACAACAAATTGAACTGAACGCATGATGGCATTTTAAAAAGTTGCCATTCTCAAGTGTACTTGGGAAACAGTTTTGTCTCCTAAGTAATTTATTAAAGAAAGATAAAAGAAGTGTCCAATTTTGTCATCTTTAACAGCAAAAGACATGAAGGACAAAATCTGACTAAAATAGTATGAGTGTGTTATACATAGCATAATGAAATATTGTACTGTGTATTTTTTATTAAAGAATGAAAATAGAAAAATTAGGAATAATTCACTCAGAAATGAAAATTCTCCCATCATTTACTCACCCTCATGCCATCCCAGATGTGTATGACTTTCTTTTTATCACCTCTGTAGGTCCATACAATTCAAGTGAATGGTGACCAAAAATGTGCCGCTCCAAAAAGCACATAAAGACAGCATAAAAGTAATCCATATGACTCCAGTGTTTAAATCCAAATCTTCAGAAGCTGTATGATAGGCGTGGGTGAGAAACAGATCAATATTTAAGGCCATTTTTGCTAGAAATTCATCTCACTGCATTGTAGGGGGCGATATGCATGATATAAAGTGAATTATCAAAAACGTGGAGATTGACTGAGCAGGGAGAGAATTTATAGTAAAAATTGACTTAATTATTAATAAGTTTCTCACCCACACCCATTGAATCGCTTCTGGACACATTGATTTAACAACTGGAGATTTATGCACACTTTTTTGCTGACTAATGTAAGTTTTGGAGTTTAAAATTTTTGGCACCCATTCACTTGAATTTTATGTACTAAAAAAGCTGAAATATTCTTCTAAAAATCTGCATTTGTGTTCTGCTGATGAAAGAAAGTCATGCACATCTGGAATGGCATGAGGGTGAGTAAATTGTGATAATTAAATTTTTTGGGTGAATTCATCCTTTAAAGGGTGATTAATATTCCACTTTTAAAAGACAACACATGTATTTCAATTAAATTGAAAATGTTTCATTTGTTTAGGGTTTGCGATCTAAAACTGCATTACTAGTGGGTAGAGAAAAGATGCAGTGTCAACGGATTACAAAACTAAAAATGTTCGAGATATTATTTAGTCCTAATTTCTTTTGACTTTAGTATCATATACAAGCCAATTATTCCATTAAAAGATCACACAAGTTTTCTCAGACAGTATAAATGGGTCTGTATGAATGAAAATGTATAGTTCCTATTATATTTTAGGAAGGGCATGACCATAGGCAATGGATCATCATATTTGTGCATTAAATAGTTTGTAATCCCCTACTCTCTTTTTTATAATCGTGCACATGCAGAACAATTGCTTGCAAGGGAAACATCTCTGTTGACTCTCGAACAATAATAAGCTAATATGAGTTTCAATAAGCAATATTTCTAGACTTTGAATGGTATGCAGAATTACTGTAAAATACTGCATGTCTACAAATACACTATATTGGAAAGTGGTATCATTAAATATGTGTTCACTGGTCAGTGGACCTCATGGTGATGGATTTGAAAAGGTGAATGGTTGGATGTTTTCTTTTTTCTAATATATATAAAAGTTTTTGTGTCGCAAAGTGGTGCACAAGTACACAAATCGAGAACAAGGAAAAGCCATTTGACCACACGGCATGGCCATGTCCCATTTTTGTAGATAATTTCCCCTAGAGTCAAATTTAATTGCTGCTTGAGTGCCCTCAATCTTTAAACATTCTCCATCATTCTCTGCGTCATTTATTTTTCAGGATGACAAAGGAGCGGCTAAAAACAGAAAATACTTCACCTATAACGATAGTGCCGCATGACAGTTACGGCACATTTGAAGGCCTGTCCTCGTTCGTTTTAGCACATTAAAACCGAGCTTAGGGCAGCAGAATAGGGATTTGCATTCTCTTCAGAAGCTGACTTTGCAAGTGTGTTTGTCTACAAAGCAGTTTAAAACGAAGCCATACATGATTCATGCTCGCTGCTTTCAAGTTGCTCTTTGCTCAAGAACATTCACATTACTGTAGGCTAATTATTTGAAGCTGACTTGGGCAGGAAAGACAGCTTGTCTGGCATGGAAAACATGTGAAAGTGGAGTGAATACTAAGTGAGAACATATCAACAGACCAGCAGTGGCATTGAAATGTTGGGGAACGTGTGGGTGCAGTGTTGGGCTTTATGTTTAGTCAAAAGTGTTACATACGGATGCATTCTAGCTCAAATATTTTTGTTCTTAAAGCGTTTTCCAGATGTTACATTGTAGTTGTGGAAGCTTTAAAATGTCCAGTTTTCTTGTTATTTCTATTAGCATACTAAGACATGAAAAATGCCTGGAAACATAATAGCTAAATGTGCACAATATAGATGCTATTTTTTTTAAATAAATTTTGTAATATACAATATTACAACTGTTATTGCAATCATGTTAATAAGTATAATGTTTGCGTCTTGTTACTATACTTAAAAAAAATCATAAATCATTGTGGCAGGGTGGAGGGCGGGGCCGGGTCGTGATCCTACACACCCGGTCCCGTATTAGGCTAACGATCTCTCTCTCTCGCACGGCCCTCTGCAGTCAGCCGTTAAACCTCATAATTTGCCTAATACGGGACCGGGTGTGTAGGATCATGACCAGCCCCGCCCTCCACCCTGCCACAATCATAAATAAACACAATTATGGACTGACCCATTCACTTCCATTGTAAGCTTGCGATTTTTCCATTTTTTCATAAACGAGGCTCTAGTCGAAATTGTTTAGCTTAATTATACTAAACCTGTAGCATTACATTAAGTGTGGCTAAGTGTTCAAATACTTTTTGGTGGGCACTGTATCGACAGATCAGCAAAGCAAAAGTAATATTGTAGTGGTGGTGGCATAGTGGGCTGAAGCACATAACTGTTAATCAGAAGGTTGCTGGTTCGATCCCCACAGCCACCACCATTGTGTCCTTGAGCAAGGCACTTAACTCCACTTTGCTCCGGGGGGGATTGTCCCTGTAATAAGTGCACTGTAAGTCGCTTTGGATAAAAGCGATTGCCAAATGCATAAATGTAAATATTGGGGAACAAACTATCTGTGCGTATTTCTTTGCTTTACTCCACGGTAGACTACACCAAACCTCGTCCTAAACATAGTACATTTCCAGGTGTGAATCGAACAGAAATCTAACAATGTTTGGGGAATATCTGTCATTTGTCTCCTTCAAAGTGCTCAAGTATCATGGCATATTTGCCCATCACTATTGTTTCCCCTGACCGCTTGGGATTTCATAGACACTTAAGATGAAGTCGACTTTGAGATGAAGGAAATATCTGAACAACAAAGCCGGTTCTCACTGAGCAAATAAAAAATGTATAAATATATGTTGGATTGTTACTTTTCTTACCTACTCATCAAGTGGAAAAATACATCGGCGATGTGTCCCATCCTTGTTCTGATGCTCTGTCACCTTTGTTCTTGAGATGATGAGGTTACATTTCGGAGAGGAAGTCTCTATGCTCTGCCTTCAATCTGTACATTTGTCTTTCATTTTGATTTTGTGACAGAACGGCGCACCGAGGGTATTGTTAGGTTACAGGGGATTCTTAGGCAGGAACTAAATATATTTTTTTGTTTTCATAATTAATTTAAAGTTTCAATGCAAGTTTGTCATGAATAAAGGACAAGAATAGGCAAAGTGATTCCAGTGCTTAAGAATGAAAGCTTTGTGTCAGAGAGGAGTTGAATAATTAATGCTTTGACAAGACAATGACATTATATTGTCCCACATTTCTTTTTGGGTAGCAAAACTGAATGCATGTGAAACAGACTTAGCTCAATGTATCTTTCATTGGAGACAGAACCATGCAATGACTAAAGGCCTGTTCAACGACAAAGCCACTACAACATGACTCAAGGTCATTCAAAGTCAGAGAAATGGATTAAATAACATTAGAGACCCAGACCATTAATCGTACCCCATTCTAGATGGATTCAATAATTTTTAGAGAGTGATTCTTGTAGCTACACAGTACAAGCTTTTAACTTGATGGTGTTTTAAGGCACTTTCATACAGTGCTTTTGGAGCAGACTTGAATCCCTTTGATGTCAGAGTTTGGTTCGTTTGGTTGGTGTGAAGGTTGTTTTCCAAACTCAGATGCACACAAAAAGTCTGCTTGAAATTCAGAGACAGTACAAGGACGCAATCTTTGGTGGGACGCTTGTATGTGTAGGAGGGGCAACATTGATCCTCTCGCTGATCCTCAGTAAGAGGGCATCAGTCATTTCTGGGGCAGTGGTTGTTAGTGGTTAGCACTGTAGCCTCACAGCTAGAAGGTCCTGGGTTTGAGTCCTGTCCCAACTAGGCTGTGTGGGTTTTCTCCGGGTGCTCACGTTTCCCCCACAAGTCCAAAAACCTGCAGGTTAAGTGTGAGTGAGAGTCCCCCAGCCACTGGGGGTTGAATCAGGAAGGGCATCCAGCGTTAAAAACTTGTGCCATATCAAATATACATATGCGGACTATCACGAAGCGGACCCTGCGGACAAATGCTCAGAAAGATGGAGAGTTATATGCATGTTAAAATCATTTTAAGTATTTTAAGTAAAGTGTGGTCTGTTACAGTTTGATACATAGTCATTTTGTACATTATCTAAAATGACTGAATATAACTTTATGAAATATTGGCTGAATTTAAAACACATTCTTAAATTTAAATAAAAAAAATAACACCCTTTCAAACTAACTAAAATAGCACCGAAATAACACAAAAACATTATTGACAGATACATATAGCCATGATGGAATATATAGATATACGACTTCTGATTGGAACACACATTCTGGATCATGTGGCCATATTTTGCATTATCATGATATAATATACAGGAACTACTAGTATCTCATTTTATAGCGCCCACTGCATATGCCACTCTGAGCTAAACTCCTGAAAACCACACACACTTTGTGACCAATAAGGGAACAGTTTACTCACATGTGACTTTTATTACATTTTGGTCCATATTGAAAAAGATTTTATAATCATTTTATACATTTCTCCAAGCTGTTTGTCTCCGAACAAGCTGCCTTCAGAAAGCAGCTCACATTCTTCGCAAATAAAAGGAAGGCGAAAAAAAGGTAAGGGTATATGTATATATTCGTGTACATATAAGGGTGTACGTATATCTAAATTAATATGCAGAGAAAACTATATTTTATTTATTTATTTATTTATGTATTTTTTGTATCCCAACAAGCCCAATACATTGAGTCATTATTTTTGCAGTGACACTAATTCAGAACAAATTAAACACCACCTTTCAAGTGTCATTAATTAACAGTGTTGCATACTAGTATTTTAACTGTAAAAGAATGTAAAAATGCTAAAGTATAAAATAAAAAATGTAAAACAATAAATAAATAATGTTGTGTTTCTTAGACGTAAAAAGTACAATTTTACCATTTAATTAATGGTAAAAAATATATGTTATGTTTAACAAGAGAATGCATGTATTTTCTGTTTTTTTTTTCTTTTTACAGTAAACGCTTCTTAATATTACAGTTAAAAAAAAATACATTAGAATAATAGGGCATTCCCAGAAGTAACTGCGTGTCCAATCAAATTTCTTTCCATTTTATGGGAATAGTTGTGGGGTTTTTTCAATTTTTTTTAGATCAGTTGTGTACATTTAGGTTTCCTGTGTTATCTATTATGTAGTTTAATTAATTTATATTGTATTATTTTAGTGACACATGTGTTCCCCTGATGGCATTTTGTGTTTCTGTCAGCAGCACTGTGCACTGTCTCTACATGTGTATACATTTTTGCTCCGGGGGAAAGGATCACTTTTGATGAACTTTGTGTCATCATGTGGCTTTTTGTAGTTGCTACGGTGATACATCTATATATGTATCTATATATAAAGTGAAAAGCAGACTTTAATAGTTCCATAAGTTTATTATATGATGTTTATATTATTTAATAATATAAAAAGTTGTGAACCATGAAATATGTAGGCATCAATATTACGTCCCGTAAAACCTGAAACACGGTCACTGTATCTTTGATATAACATTTCTGGCAACCAGAGCTGCCGGTATATTTCTATATATTACATTATATAATGTAAGAGATTTTTCTGTAGTTGAGATTTTTGTAAAGTGTTGCTTTTCTGAATCAGAAACAAGTTCAATTAGCAAAAGAAATGTGTTTCCTGAAGTGTGACTCTGAGCAAGCTATTTAGCTCATGATTGGCAAGGCTGTGTTCTGCATGCATGTCCCGCCGGTGATGGGGGGGACACCGTGCCCTGTGGACAGATTAAGAAATGATTGTACACTAGGGAATGAGACAAGGACACCAGACCGCCAACTTTGACTCAGCAGACAAAAGCTCAGAGATGTCAAACACCCTTCAGCCACGTGTCCGCACTTTGATTTAAGACTCTAGCTGCGAGCGAGATCAGACGGTGTGTGTTTGTGTGATGGAGTTAGCAGACTTTCACATGATAAAGCCTGAAGGTGAAGAGGAGGCCCCTAACATCCCCCATCAGGGTTTTACTGCTGTTTGTTAAGTGTTGTACTCCAAGGTCCCACTGGCTATAAACTCCTGACCTATTAGGAAAAGACCCTGAGACCCAATAGATACAGAAAACAAGAGCATCTTTAATGCAAATACCAAATGTCAAAGCCTGGCATTTGACAAAGAGTTTTGAACATAAAGTAAAAGCACTGGGTTGAAGAAAACATTTTGTTCTAAACTGCAAACTAGTAACACTATACAGAACTCAAATGTTTTTAAACTCTAAATCTGATTGGATTCTGATCTGGTTTTGAAGCTGTTGTAAAATAGCAATTAAACACAGACGTTGCTGTGTTGATGGCAACCATAAATATTCTACAGTTAAAGAAATGATCCAGGTTATACAGAGCAATGCAAGCTAAGTGCAATCAGCACCATTTGTGGTGTATATTAAATATATATTTATATATATCTACTAAACCCTCATTTATAAAATAAATGTGTAAAGTTAAATCCAACATTAAAACTTTGTTGTCATGACGACGTAATGCTGGTAGACCCTGTAATCTGGTAAACGCTTCAACACAGGTAATACCTAGGGCCTGGGTACCTCAGTGAGTAAAGACGCTGACTACCACCCATGGAGTCGCAGTTTCGAATCCAGGGCGTGCTAAGTGACTCCAGTCAAGCTTCCTAAGCAACCAATTGGCCCGGTTGCTATGCTGGATAGAGTCACGTTGAGTTAACCTCCTCGTGGTCGCTATAATGTGGTTCGCTCTCGGTGGGGCGCTTGGTGAGTTGTGCGTGGATGCCTTGGGGAATAGCGTGAAGCCTTCAAACGCACTAGGTCTCCGCAGTAACGCGCTCAACAAGCCACATGATAAGATGCGCGGATTGACGGTCTTAGACGTGGAGGGAACTGAGATTCGTCATCCGCCACCCGGATTGAGGCGAGTCCCTATGCCACCACGAGGACTTAGAGCACATTGGGAACTGGGCATTCCATATTGGGGAGTTAATTTTAATACGTATAATATTTACATATTGTGGCTATACTTTTAAACTTTAAAAGTAATACGTAATACGTGCATAATTTAATGTTTATTGCCCCATTCACTTTCATTGTAAGTGCCTTACTGTAATTGCAATTTTTGCTTTTTTTTTTTTATAAAGACGGGGAGATTTTTGTGGTATTAGACATTAGGCCAAAAATACTGTTAATTGAGCTTAACTTGTATTGAACCTTGAATTTTCCTTTAAAGCAGTCAACTGGAGTACTTATCAGAATAATTGTTATTCTAATTATTTTTATGTAAAATGTATTATTATTATTATTATTATTATTAACAATATGAATAAAATTTACAGCATTTAAAATTTAAAAATACATTTTATAAAAATGAATTAATGTATTATTTATTCCTAATTTATTACATAATACAAATATTTCTTATTTAATATTAGTTATAATTATTGATACATGAAACTACTTACTGGACATTGTCATGTTGCTTTTGCAATTACAATAGCAACCATTTGATTTCTGCTTAACTGGCATCAAATTCATTTGCAAAAATAATGATTTCAAATGAGTGATTTTTTCAAGCTGGTTTCTTAAACTCTGCCCCGTCTATCATTGGCTGATCAAACAGATTGCCCCACCACAAACTCATGCCATTGGTTAAGTCAATGTTGCTATCTTGAGCTGCTCGGTATGCTCAAACAAAGAGCAATGTTTTCATAATGCTTCCAAACAACAGTGTAACACTTTTCAGTCAACCCAAAATTGGTATGTTTTTTTTTTAACTTTAATCCCCTTTTCTCCAAATTTGGAATTCCTAATTCCCACTACTTAGTAGGTCCTCATGGTGGCGCAGTTGCTCACCTCAATCCGGGTGGTGGAGGACAAGTCTCAGTTGTCTCTGTTGCATCTTATCACGTGGCTCGTTGTGTATGACACTGCAGAGACTCACAGCATGAGGAGGCTCATGCTACTCTCTGCGATCCACACACAACTTACCACACGCCCCATTGAGTGCGAGAACCACTAATCGCGACCACAAGGAGGTTACCCCATGTGATGGACCAATTTGATAGCTTAGGAGACCTGGCTGGAGTCTCTCAGCACACCCTGGATTTGAACTCGTGACTCCATCAGCATAAATATTCGCTGAGCTACCCAGGCCCCAGTTATTTTCTTTTTTGATATAATGTTGTATGTGAGATGCCATGACTGTATTGTATCAAATACACACACACACACACACACACACACACACATTTACGGCCAGTGTCTCAGTGTCCCTCTGCTAAGCTCACTAGTCTAGTGTTGTGACACTCTTTGCCCAGTGGTACTCCTGTAATAAAGTGTACAAATTCACCAGATAATTGTGTGCTGATACAGGCGGTGCCCCTCAAGTACGTTAACTTGAACTCGTGCCGCTCCAGGCCCTGCAATGTGTGTAACGAGGGGGTTGGCACGACTGCATAATTCATCTCCATTGCTGAGTTTCAGGGTGACGTTGGGGGACCCCATCCCTCCTGGTCTCCGAACGAGCTCAAGGAGATGCGGGAAATCAACAGGCCAGACCTGTTCACATGTACTAATAGCTGAAAGCCACTCTCACAGACACATAAATAGATATTTAAATTGCATTTACTTTGGAAATTCAACTGAGATAGTTTTCATTAGACATGTAATCAGTGAGCCAATGCAAAAGGAGTGATAGCGCCTCACTTAAGATGAAAGAAAATAAAAGCCAAATTCATACTTTGCTCTTAAGACTAATGACATGTTCCTGCCATACCGATGTCACTATTAAAATGATAATTTAAGGTGACAGGTTTAAATTCTAATAAAATCTGCACACAGACAGATCAAATGAAAGCAGTCAATTATTAGAGATAAGAAACTCTGAAAAAAATATCCTTATTAACCTACAACACATTGGGGAAAATTATGGGGTGTCTCATTTTTTCTTGCTATATTTTTCCACATCAAGAAGTCTTTTCAGCTGACATTCCTGGAATTCCTCAATTAAGGTGTTTTTGAGCATGTGAACTGATTGATTTGTATGCTAAGGGTGTTTTATTAGTAATGTCTCTAATTTACAGAACCTATGTGTGTCAAGATTTTTGACATTTTCCATGTTCTATATGCAGGATAGGGAATGTTTCATCTGTCAAAGCATTTCTAAATGTTTTCTTGTTAAGCTGTAAAAACGTGATGTAGCTCCTCTATAAAGCTCCCAAGGGAAAATTCCTCAATGACATCATATCAACTTTTTCACTCACAACTGTGTGAACTTATCATATGTAACACATCTTAAAGGGTTAGATCACCATAAAAATTTTAATTATCCCATAATTTACTCACCCTCAAGCCATCCTAGGTGTACATGACTTTCTTCTTTCAGCCAAACACAATCGTAGTTATATAAAAAAATATCCTGGCTCTTCCAAGCTTTATAATGGGAGTGCATGGTACCTTAGATTTTGAAGTCCAAAAAAGCTCATCCATCCATCAAAAAAGTTATCCATACGGCTCCAGGGGGTTAATAAAGGCCTTCTGAAGTAAAGCGATGCGTTTTTGTAAGAAAAATATCCCAAAATATAACTTTATAAACTATAATCACCGGCTCCCAGTAACAGCCGTCTACGCCTACATCATACGTCGGAACTCGACTCTCTTGTGAATGTGCGGACGGCCGTTACCGGAAGCCAGTGACGTTATAACGTTTGCAACTGAAAAGTATAATATTAAATGAAACAAATGACAATAAAATACAAAGTAATCTCTTCAGTAATCAAAATACTTTTTGTATGTAACTCTATTATAATTACCAATGATTTAAATTGTAACTGTAGTGGAATACAGTTACTTGTATTTTGTATTTTTATCCAAAGTGATACAGACATGCATACATGTTGACTTATCTGAGGACATACCATAGACTTCTGTTGTATTTATATAAAGCTAATTATAATTATTACATTAATCATAACTCACACCATAACCTAATGTACTCTTCAAACTAAACGTTGTGCAGTTTTAGAAAAATAATAAGATATATATTTATATTTAAGCAATATCACACAAGCAAGAGTGTGATATGGTCCTACATCAGCACTGCTGTGATTCGGTCACAGGTCGAGTGCCGTAGGTAATTACAGCAGTGCTGATATAGGGCCATATAGCACGATTGCGCATGTGTTATTGCTTATATACAACAGTTCAATGAACAGGTACATTTAAAAAAAAAAAAAAAACGGAAAACCGATCTGCCGTTGCTGGTTCAAAATAAATTATGCGTCCAAGCCTCCGTTAGTACTTAAAAAAGTTCACTTCAGAAATAGTATCATGGCTTGTGCAGTTTCTAACAAGTTATTGAATAAACAAGGATATTGGCTTAATGTGTGTTTGTCTGTGTGTGTATGTGTGTGTGTGTGAGAGAGAGAGAGAGAGAGAGAGAGAGAGAGAGAGAGCAGAGAGAGAGAAAAGCACGTGCAATCAATCGCCTGTTGCCACATCCAATCAGAGATGCTGTAGGATTTCTCAGTGGAAAATAGACGTCCAAGCAGGGGTATTCCTCCCTATTTTTCATGGTAGCAGTGCGTAAGAGTCTATCACTATAGAAACAGCGATGTCCTCTGACATTTTAAACAGTATTTTTCCAATGTGGAATCTCCGATAAAAGGTAAGCACCTTGAGTTCTGTAATAAATCAGTCTGTTGTGTCTTAATCCTGAAGTTGTTCGTTTAAAGACGTTTAAAGCGATTTTCTATGTAAACAATGACGGTTTCCCAAACGGTTTCCCTTTACGTCACCAACTGGCTCATATTACACACAAAAATTATCTTTTGCCACCACCTGCTGGCTAACATATGTAATTTAAAAAATAAAGCCTGTAACTCCTAACAGATACACTTTAGTTTAGAACGGCATGAACACAAGCGGAGTGATAAACACACAGTGAAGCGTCCGAGTGCTGATGCTGTCACACCATCAGTACTCATGGAACGTCTCTCGTCCAATCAGATTCGAGGACCGGAACTAACTGTGGTATATATATATATATATATATATATATATATATATATATGTATATTCTGTCTATATGAGTTAATTCATGATGAAATATAACTAATTATCACATGTATGTATTTTTTTCCAGAATAAACTGCTCTTTTGCCAAGTTATATTGGAGTTAACATGGTTTTACTGTATTACAGAATTACTGTAATTATTACATCCCAACTCGGATATTTTACTTGGAGCTGTTCAGGTCCTCTGAAGTTATATTGTAATAATTCAATCATAATGCCAAAACTAATCCTTGGTCATTGTTTATCATTATAGCAAAACCTTTAATCACAATATTAATTAATTAATTCAGCTCTAGATTGTCTTGTACAACTTTGAGAACAAAGTGCTCCAAGAAACAGTGGCTACAATAAATCAAATAGAAATATATGTAAAATACCTCTAACAGTTGAGGCTACTGCCACGTTGGCTCTTTTTATATGACGTCATGTAAGAGCAGAGCATTCACAGAGCTTTCAAAATTAGAATTTACCAAATTGAAATTCCAAGTTCTATAAGGCCATGTTCACACATATATTTTTTCGGTTAAAAACACTTTAAGCTTGCTACGTTTACACCTCTCATCCCTACTAGAATTGTTTTACTATGCTGAAAATTAAATGCATTTGTCTTTTTTTTTGTTAAATGATGACAATAGGAAACTGGAAATTGAGTTGTCAAACTTAAACTGACAGTATGGACATTAACTGACTTTACAAATCAGATTCTCTGTAATTCTGTATTAAATTAGTGTTATTAACAGCGTTGGGGAGTAACGGAATACATGTAACGGGATTACGTATTTAAAATACAAAATATAAGTAACTGTATTCCACTACAGTTACAATTTAAATCATTGGTAATTAGAATACAGTTACATTCAAATAGTATTTTGATTAATGAAGAGATTTCTTTGCATTTTATTGTCATTTGTTTCATTTAATATTTAGTGCTTTCAGATGGAAAACATTTATACATATACATGATGAGATCTAAAGTGTGTTTGAACAGCGGTGAAACACTTTCTTATGATGTGTGACATTCATACGAGCAGACAGAGAAGTACGTTTGAAGTAAGTTTGGAGCAGAAGAAATAGAAATAAACCTTGTGTAAATTGTTAGCTTTATGCTAAGCTAAAATGCTAGTTCTAGCCATTTTACATGCACATGTTACCAGACACGATCATATTTTTTATCAAGAAAATTCACATTAGATCTAGTAAGACCTTTGATATTAGGGCAAAAATCATATTCTTGATAAAAAATGTTGTATTGTTTTCCTGTAAAAATATCTAAACATCTTTAAAACAAGATCAGTTTACTTTATCTTGTTTTAGAAATAACACCGCATAAGATATTTTGGTTTTTTAGAGAATGTATTTTTAACATGTATTTTGTCTTACTGAGTTTTTATAGTCAAAACAAGTGAAAAAATCTACCAGTACTGAAGAAGCAATCCAAAGTATTTAGATTACATTACTGACCTTAAGTAATCTAACAGAATATATTTCAAATTACATTCTACAGCATGTATTCTGTAATCTGTAGTGGAATACATTTCGAAAGTAACCCTCTCATCATTGCTTATTAATGCACTGAATGCACCATAAAGTTAATTATTTGAACTGTAGATTGATTAGTTTCATAAGTAATCAGTTTCGAACGAGGCTCCTCTGATCAGACATTAGAGTTGGAACAACCCGTTTAAAATGAATTAATAAACTTGTGTGTAGAAAAGTTGTCAGATGCTTTTATTTGCGGCTAAAAACAGCAGGTGCTGTAAAACTCCTCAGAGATATGTGACATCTCTCTCCTCTGATTTATCCCTCGCTATTTATTCCGGATCGGTTTGTTTGCACCGGTTACGTCTGGGCCTTGTCCGCCCACCCCACGGGACTGAGCATTGTCCATCTGAAAGTTCAGCCTGAATAAAAATTTGATTGCCATTCGCCTTTATACTCCAATAAAAGAAGATACATGGAATTATCTGAGGTGGAGAGATTCCATCCAGCACAAAGCCTCGTCTGCTAGAATCATTCTTAGGGGCTGTAAAAAGTGTGCATGTCAAACGAGCCCCAGGGACGCCCCCTCAGCTAAGGTGAGCTGCAGGTTTAGCAAACCGAATTGACTGGCCACTGTCAGTTAATTAGGCATTTCAATACACCAGGCTTTTCCAGACGACTCTGGGTAACTGAATATATTTCTTCTCTTTCAAGCTTTATGGCCAGGCTCTATATCAAAAGCTTTGCGCCGCCAAAAGATGGGGATGCTGTCTTTAACAGGGATTGACAGAGGCTCGCTTCTGAAACGCATCACCAGAATTGGAGAATAGGTAAATTTGTCAGGAGACAAAGGCCTGCCAGAGTTTGAAGCAATATGTGCTGTATATTTTTCAGATAATAAGGCATTAAATAGATCCGAACAGCTCAAAGAGAGATCTGGGCAGTTATTGTGGAAGCACAGCAGGAAGAAATCCCTGACAATACCCTGTTCAGATTGTTTTACATCGTTTCAACATACATTTATCATCTCTTTCTGTCCAAATGTGATCACTCAGTGCACTCTACAGAACATCATATATTAAATTATTCCAGGAGGGCAAAGATTCTCACGCCTGCTGAGAAATTGAGCTCATCACAGGCTCTCTCGCCAAAAATGACAACACTGTCTTACTGCCTTCTGCCGATTTAAACTAACAGTCTATAACTCTCAGCAGTTTATGCTTTATTACATTTTTTATTCAAATAATACAGCTAGATTTGTACATTTTTGGAATATAATAATGGTAAGAAAACTCCACCACAATGTTAAGGGTGTTGTGGGTGGTTCCTAGATTGTTGCTTACTGGGTCAACTAAAAAAAAAAGATTTTTTTTTATATTTTGACTAATTCTGTAAGTCTATTTTTTGGCCTTTATTATCCCAGCAGGTGAAAAATCACTTGTGCACTCTTCGTTATGGGTGCATTATTGAGGCTTTTGGGGTCAAATTTGACCCCAAATAATAACTGTGTAATTTTGTGCCTTATTTATTGATTTTATTTGACAAATAATAAAAAAAAAAACTAAAAAAAACTTGTTTCATCATCTCATCCATTCATTTCCTATGAGGGGTCAAATTTGACCCCGAACATCATGAGTGTGAGTTTGTTTTTATCACACCACCGCACAACCTCAATCCAGCCTATTTTTATTGTGTGTGTGTGTGTGTGTGTGTGTGTGTGTGTGTGTGTGTGTGTAACCTGTCCTTCTCGACTTGCTCTGAGCGGGATTCGAACTCTCTGGCATGGGAGACATGTGTGCTAACAAGGAGGCTAAAGGCTACAGCCTCTAGCGTCAGTCGCTGATGCGACTCTTGAGGCCAGGGAAGTGAGGGTTTACACACTGCTTAGCTACAGTACTTACCAGCTGGTCACCGTTATACTCACTCCCCTAAACCTCACTCCCATTTGGGTCACGACACCATATATTCATGCACGCTAATGAGAAGGCTAAAAGGCTATAGCATGTAGCGTCAGTCGCTAGTCCGCATCTTGAGGCCAGGGGAGTGAGGTTTACACACTGCACGGCTACTCACCCGCTGGCTACCATTACATATATATAGAAAATTTAGGAAAATCACCATATCTCATGCCACTGAGATGAAGGAAACATTTGTTGATAAGGCATTTGTTTGTGTTGGGGGGGCAAAAGTTGAGTGGGGAGGGGATGGTTGTTCGCTGTTCTTTTCTGCATATCACGGCTCCGTGTTTTGGTCCGCTGTGCATAACGCGGCAGCTCATTTTTGCTTAAATGCCAGCCCATTCGGCACCCGCTCAGTCCTCATGATGGCCAGTCCATCCCTGATAAGCCACAAAGTGCATCAGCCCACCGGGAAAATGCCCGGTATGCCAGATTACCAGTCCAGCCCTGCCTGCACTCTCGATTTAATTAATTTCCTCCTCATTTCCAATCATTTTTCTCCATAGGCAAATTGATTTTTAACGATAACTTAAAAACTTAAAAACTTTTAAAGACCGACCTACCATGAACTCCGAGGTTGTTAAATGAAGGTATAAGCTTCTATTGAAGACTTAAGTCCATGTAATTTAAATTTTATATACAGTACATGCTACATAAATAAATAAATACAAAATTTTAATACTGGAATTCTTGGTGAAGAACGACACTACCCATGATCCTGCAGATCCACCAGTCAGAGAATCACAGCCAATCACAGCCAACAAAGTGCACCAAAAGAGCTCTGCAGCAATAGCCCACTGTGAATGAATTGTTTCCCTACATTCTCTAACTACTTATATATTTGTAGATATCCAAATGTTGTGTAATACATCTAAAATGTATTGTTTCTATACTTGTAATTAACAACTTTAAATCAATAATTGGCTGACTGGGTTTCTCGCTAGAGCCTTTCAGGTTCATGTTCTTATGGAAAATATCCCTTTGAAATCCCTGCGCTGCACATTTTAATCTCATTTGTGGGAGAGAGTGATGCCGAGACAGGCCTGAGGAGAGCGTGAACATTTCTCTCCCTCTCTTTCTCCCTCCTTTTTCTTAGCATAATTTCATTCGTCAAAAGAATCCCAAGGCTGACATAGCTGGAGTGATTTAATTGATTTTAATCATCCACCTGAGAGAGGGAATTTGCGTCCTCTGTCCTGGAAGATAATGCCGACGTCTTGGAGGATATCTCACTCCTCGTTAATGCTCTGCCGGCTACAGTCAAAGTATGAAAGGACACTTTTGGAAATCACAGCTCGGTATTTGCATAACTTATTGTGGCGATGTGTGGTGTTTCCTTTCACAGTGAGGTCAAATCACATTTGGTTTTCTTTTAAACTCTCTGTGAATGCAATTCAGAGCAACACAACCCTTACAATAACAGAACTGTGGTGTTCAGGGTGGTAGGCACTAAGGGGCATTATCAGCCTGGCTCATGAATATTAATTAGGTGACGTATCATCCGCATAGTAGTTCAAGTTGATTTCCTGAGAGGCAGATAAGTGGGCTCTAGCCATATTAGGATTACAGTTTGCAAGTCTTTTTTTTTTCTTTCTTTTTTTTTCTTCATTGGTACAAAACTCTTCAAATATAATGACTACTTCCCAAAAAAGATAGAGGAACCAACTTTGCCATTTCTAAAAGTGGATGGGACATGTCTCGACTTAAAATTGTTGCAGCTGTTTGTGGAAGGGTACAATAGGGCTAAAGGCCAAGGGCACTTCTGATGTTATCTTCACCCAAAAACACTAAATAATTTGTTTTTTAAATACTCTTATAGCACTTTGCTAAACAACTGTTTGTCAGAATGCACTGCAAAATATTCCTGATCCATGAGGACATTGCGCGCAATGTCTAAAATTTGATTCTGAGGTTATTTGATTTCATATTTAATAACATTTAAAATGCTGCAAATGTATGTAGCTAATGAGAATGCCTGAAATGATCCCATTTATTTTTAGACAAAATGCTTGTGAGTCAATTTAAATTTTATTTAAGGTGAATAAATAAATATTATTTCAATAACTGTCCAATAACTGAAAGGATAGTACTTTGAGTGTAAAGTCCCCTTGTTGCAGGGACTAAAGGCCCCCCATGAAACACACATTTTTTTTAACATTGAACATTTTATAAGTGGGCAAACACTAACTGATCCAATCACATTGGGGATTAATTTGTTTATAGAATACTTATGATGTTATATAATGCCAAATGTGATTGCAATTAACAGGAGTTACACATCCTAATCTGTGGTCAGGCGTTATTGATTTAATTATGAATTTTTACCTAAAAAGCATCTTGCTATTTAAAAAAGTGTTTGCTTAAGTTTACAAATATTTCCCTTCAAATTGCCCTCATATATATATATATATATATATATACATACACACTATACACTTTTTATCATAATGATGCTGACATTTACATGGTACTTAAAGTACTTAAGAATCTCATGGTATTACCATGGCACTTTTTTGTAAGGGCATATTAACTTTAACAGTATTGATTAACTTTATACGATGCAAAGAAACAATTTAATATATTTCATTTTTATTCTTATGTGAACTCATTTGAAGTTTAAAAATCATAATTACTGACGCTCCACCTATTTACCTATGAGACAATAGCTCTTTTTTCTTTGTCTTTCTGTCTCTCAGTAGATTTGGTTAGACAGTAGTGCCCTTGTAATGAGCAGACGTCTGGTGAAGTCTGGTGTCTATCAAAGCCAGGGATGATAACTAATGCATAGAATTTATTTGAAAGTTCACTACAGATCTGCAAATTCCCCAGTGCCAATGTTCAACTCATGTGCTTTACTCTGCCAGTGCAAAAAAAAAAATGTCCTTATCTCTCTGAGTTTCTCCTCTCTATGAATCATTTTGAAAGATCTTTCTCTCCATTCAATATTAAAAAATTCATTAAAAAAAAAAAAAAAAAAAATAAAAATAATCTTAGATTTTCACTTTAGGAAAAAAGTATAGAAATGGAATATATGTGTATAGCAGGTTGAAATCAAATCAATAAAAAGCTTTTTTTTTGTATTCAGTTTTAAAAGACTGAAAGACTAGAAATGTATACCGTATCTAAGATGGACAATTGGGTGGATTTTATGAAATCTGTCAAGAACATGTGCAGATCTATTAGATAATTAATTTTAGACCCATTAGTGTATTTTGCATTGTTATTTTATATATGAAAAACTATGCTCATTTTAGGCAATTCACTTTACTGTATTGGGAAAAAAATTACATTATTCAAATTGGAAAGTATATTTGAATTACTGTATTTTTTTTACTGTAATACAGTGAAAAATACATTACTTTAATGAGTTTCTTAAGATAACTATCATTGAGAATAATGGCAATTACAAAAAAAAAAAAAAAGTAAAGAAGTAAAATGCCTGGATGCATTACGGTAATGAGAATTTAGGGGGGCAATGTTTACATTTTCATAAATAATAAATAAAATAAAACCTAATAATAATAATAATAATAATAATAATGGTCTTACATAGTTTTTGTTTCGTTCATGCAAAAATAATAATAAAAAAAACAAACATATATATATATATATATATATATACTGTATATATTATTATTTATTTTTTTTAATTTTATTTTTTTTTTACATTTATTTATTTATTTTTTTGGGAGAGAAATATAATCTGGACATGTTTTTATTGCACAAGATTCTCATACAGTAACTGTTGCCAATTCAATTTATTAAGCTAAAATAATTGTTCATTCAACTACAAAAAAGAAGAAAAAAAAATGAAAGCATTCTCTTTCAAAAGAGGGGCGATTTTAATGAGTTTGGCCTAATAGCACTCTTTAATCAATGATGTGGTTTGCCATGGACCTTATTTGCATGAGCCATCTTATGAGCTTAGAAAGTTATTAATAATTCCTCAATGATTCCAATACATCTAATTAAAGACAAAGTTTGTTTACATTTATAAATTATAAATTTGTTTTAGAGACTGTACATCATATAATGGCTTGTAGCTTTAAGGATATGAAATGAATGAATGCTGAAACCAAAATATTTTTGGACAAATAATTATTCTCATTTGATATAAAAAATACATAGCCACATTTGAATCAAATAAGAGATATAGTGAGCTGTGGTGGAAATCATCTCACCACCTTTCTATATCAGCCATGCACGCAGACGTCTACATGCCTCAATGCACACTAAAATGAGTCCAGGACTCCTGAACACTAAAGGGTAAATGTTTGTGAAATGACATGTTGCTCAGAAAGTTTCATGTTTCTTTCTCTTCTCCTTTAGGATTCCACTGCAATTTGTTTCATGAAGAAATCTAGAGAAAAAGCAAATGAAATGCAAAACCAAGCTGTAACAAGCCGTTAGCTTGAAAACGGGGTGATGAATATTATAGTACACAAGAATAGCAAAACACACTGGAAAAAAAAAATGCCTGAGGACAGAATTTAAATATGTAGTTTCCTAATATTTAATTTATTAGCTTAGCAAGGGAGCCAAACATTTAGCAGCTGCATTTTTAAATACAGAGATTAATGTTTCCTCAAACTGACCACAAAGTATTTTGAAAACTCAATGACACTTCCCATAAAAATAAACCACTTCCCTAAATCAACTCTCAGATTTTCCTTTGACATCCACGTTGTGTAATTGTGTAATAAAAAGACATGCATTGTTGTCTACTTTACGAGCAAAATCATCAATGACAACATGACATCAAAATTGACCCTATATACTTTCTTCACACATACTATTCCAGTTTGTATATTTCTTACTCAGCTTCCAATCTTCCAACCACCCAGTTCCAATATAGCATGCCTCACTCTCTTTTCACAAACCAATACATTTCCAATGGATAAAACCGAGTCCCATATAGACTTTTGTCTTGTTGTATATGCTGTTTCATGTTGCCTTTAATAGATAATTTACAATGATTTTGCAATGATTAACATTTAAAACTGAGCTTCTAGATTTACGCTGGTATTTCAGTTTCAAAAGAACTCAAGCAGGTACTCACCTGGGTCATATTTACCTTCTCCACAATTTCACTCCTCTACCTGAGCTTCAGTCTGACACTCTTACTTTAACCAGGGCCCATGGTGCCCGACTGTTAAACGGCCTTTGCTTTAGATCTATCAGAACCATCCACAGTATCTAGAGGAATCTTCAAGAAACACTAACTTTGCATTATACATCTGCACTGGGGAGAGAGTGGCCCTCCTGTCATGAAGATCTCTGCTTCGTTCTCGATATCGCCCTCTCCTATATTCGGTCTTTTTGCGTTACACTGCTTCCTTTTAGAAAGAATTAGCTTTGTAAATACTTTCATTTTCTCTCATATGAAAATATGCTGGTGCATGTTACTTGCTTTGCTGAGTAATCAGCAAAGTGTTGCTTTGTTTTGATTTTCTGGTGCAAAATTAATTGCAAAAACACAATCAGCTGTTTGTAGGGAGTGTTTAATCTTTGAATTGAATGTTTTGAGGGAGTGCACACCAGAAGAATCATTTTATTGCCTCCCAATGGGCTTTTTGTTTTCTTGTTTTGCCTTCTCTCCACCTCCTCTTCTAAAACATAGGCAGCAACATTGGCTTCTAAGGCCATATCACTAATTAGCTTTCATTTAAAAACACCTGTCATCCACACTTGAACAGTGTTTTCTTCCACTAAAACAGTATGTTTTAAAAAACACTCTCCATTATGGCATATTTTGGAAAATGATGATGTTAGGAAATTGGAAATTTTGAAATGGATAAGTGTGAATGTAGTCTAAGACATAATATTTTGCACAAATTCTAAGGTACTATATACTATATGTATATATATATATATATATATATATATATATATATATACACACAATATACACATATTCATATACAATATACATAAAGTACATAGATGGCATTTAGGCTTCTGCCTGCATTATAGCTTCGACGCAGAAATATTAATTGGCCTGTTACATCTATCTGCTCAATACAGTGTACAATTTTTTTTTTCTGTTCACAGTATGGAAGAAAGCAAACATACGAGATATGAACATGGTTTCATAAGGACTTCACCCAAGGAATGATGTGAATTCCTCATCTCAGCTGCAGGGGATATGACATCACTGTGGGGAGCGCCTGGAGAAAGAGGTGCGGCAGAGCTCAACATGAGAATGTTTGAGAGGGGAATACGTGAGAGCCACTCAACTACAACACGACAGCACTTTCTCTCTGGTTTTCTCTCTCTCTCTCTCTCTCTCTCTCTCTCTCTCTCTCACACACACACACACACACACACACACACACACACACACACACACACACGAGAGAGAGAGAGAGAGAATAGATAAGCAGAGAGGCCATGTTTCATTGCTGTATCTTCAGTGGAAATGTATACATACTGACTAACCTCGAATTCCTGCAGGTTTATATACTTGTAACCAGGGTTGGGGAGTAACTGAATACATGTAACGGGATTACATATTTCAAATACAAAATCTAAGTAACTGTATTCCACTAAAGTTACAAATTAAATAATTGGTAATTTGAATACAGTTACATTCAAAAGTATTTTGATTACTGAAGAGATTACTTTGCATTTTATTGTTATTTGTTTCATTTAAAATTTAGTGTTTTCAGATGGAAAACATTTATACATATAAATTATGTGATCCAAAGTGTGTTTGAACAGCGGTGAAACACTTTCTTATGATGTGTGACATTCATATGGGCAGACAGAGAAGTACGTTTCAGAAGAAATAGAAATAATCCTTGTGTAAATTGTCAGCTTTATGCTAAGCTAAAATGCTATTTCTAGCCATTTTACATGCACGTTACCAGACACAATCATATTTTTTAATATGGAAAATTCACGTTTGATCATAATTTCTTTTTTTCTAGTAAGACCGTTGATATTATGGCACAAATCATATTCTTGATAATAATTTTTGTATTGTTTTCCTGTAAAAAAATCCATTAGATTAATCTTGTTTTAGAAATAACATTGCATGAGATATTTAGGTTTTCAGAAAATGTATTTTTAACATCTGCATTTTGTCTTACTATACTGGCTTGTTATGGAGTTGTTATAGTCAAAACAAGTGAAAATATCTACCAGTGCTGAAGAAGTAATCCAAAGTATTTAGAATATCTTAATGACCTTGAGTAATCTAACGGATGTCTGCTAGAGAGGTGTTGTTGGCCAGTGCCCACGAGGATGCCACACTCTTGTAGATTGTGCTCAAACCTGCAAGGGGGCGGGCACGGCCTGGGTCTGGTAGGCTACCGCAATGCCGTCCACGATCCAGTGAGCAAGCCTCTGTTTGGAGACAGCATTCCCTTTCCGCTGTCCACCAAAGCAGACAAAGAGCTGCTCAGAGTGTCTAAAGCTCTACGTGTGATCCAAATAGGTGTGCAAAGCACACACCGGACACAGAAACACAAAGGCTGGGTCTGACTCCTCCCAGGGCAGTGCTTGCAGGTTCACAACCTGATCCCTGAAAGGAATCGTAGGAACCTTGGGCACGTAGCCCGGTCGGAGTCTCAGGATGACGTGAGAATCTGCTGGACCAAACTCCAGGCAAGTGTCTCTGACAGAGAGAGCTTGCAGGTACCCAACCCTTTTGATGGAAGTGAGCAAAATCAGGAGGGCTGTCTTCAAGGAGAGGGCTTTTAGTTCGACTGATTCTAGTGGCCCAAACGGGGCTCTCCAAAGGCCCGAGAGGACAACGGAGAGATCCCATGAGGCGAACAGGCATGGCCTAGGAGGGTTCAGCTTCCGGGTGCCTTTATGGAACCTGATGATCAGGTAGAGCTTCCCTAACAACTTACCGTCCACTGCATTGTGTTGAGCCGCTATGGCGGCTACATAAACTTTCAAGTTGGAGGGGTACTGCCGCCCTTCCAGCCTCTCCTGCAGGAATGAGAGCACTGATCCGACTGCGCACCTCTGTGGGTATTCAGATCGGGAAGAACACCAATTTGTGAATAAGCGACACTTTAGGGCAAAAAGCTGCCTGGTAGAGGGAGCTCTGGCTTGAGTGATAACGTCTACAATGACTGGTGGTAGACCGTTTAGATCTTCTGCATCCCGCCCAAGGGTCAGACGTGAAGGTTCCAGATGTCTGGGCGTGGATGCCAGAGGGTGCCCCGTTCCTGAGAAGGAGGGTTCTTCCTCAGGGGAATTTGCCAGAGAGGTGCTGTTGTGAGGAGTGTGAGATCTGAGAGCCAAGTCCGAGTGGGCCAGTGGGGGGCCACGAGAATGACTTGTTCCTCATACTCCCTGACCTTGCACAGGACATGTGCATGTAGGCTCACTGAGGAAAATGTGTATTTGCTGAGGGGGGCTACTGTCAGAGAGTACCAGAGCGGACAGTGGGTGGAATCTCGGGAGGAAAACAGATCTACCTGTGCGCTGCGAACCAAGCCCAAATCAGCTGGACCACCTGAGGGCGCAGTCTCCACTCTCAGCTGAGCGTTACCTGACTGGACAGCATGTCCGCAGTGGTGTTTTGGTTGGCCGGGATATGAGTGCCATGCAGCGACCTCAGCCGCTGCTGACTCTAAAGGAAAAGATGGCGGGCGAGTTGCGACATGCGACGAGAGCGAACGCCACCCTTGCGATTTATATACGCTAGTGTTGTCTGGATGATTAAGGGAGTCAGTTTCGGGCAGTGACGACTTCGTCAGCTCATCATGTACCTCCGGGAAGAAAGCCCTGCATGACTACTGCGAAAAACTAATTTCAAAGATTCATCACAAAGGCAATTAATTGGCTGTCTGTGAATATATTACTTTAAGTATGTTTAACTGGAGCCAGCTGGTGCATGATAGCTGTGCAGTATGTGTAAACCTTACTCCCCTAGCCTCAAGAGGTGCACTAGCTACAGATGCTAGGGGCTGTGGCAACTTAGCCTCCCCGTTAGCACACCTACCGGTTCGAATCCCGCTTGGAGAGGGTCGAGCAGGACCGTTTTCATATGCAAGTACGTGAACACAGTCATTTCTAGCTACACATACTCAACTGTGTGTGTGAAAAGTGTCATCACACAACTCCTAACACATATCGGTTGCATTCTCAGTGTAACAGTGTAAACTAGGGGTGCTATAGAGGACATTAGAGGAAACATCTTCTTCAAACATTAACTGTCTGGATTAATGGCTCACACACTTTCACTCATTGCTTAAATGAATCATGGATGACTGTGAGTACTACATTTCTACAATGCCATCCGAAACTGAAAACTATTGATTTTCAATGATGCTGCATCCACACCACTAGGTGTCATTGTAAATCCAAGACAAAAGTTACTGAGTGCACCTTTGAAATGTGCCACACTAGGCCTTGTATAATTCAGTGAATTCAAATTCTGATCTCTCTCTCTCTCTCTCTCTCTCTCTCTCGCTCTCTCTCTCTCTCTCTCCTCGTATATAGCTACTTTTACAGAGCTTCATTAATCTTTGTTGAATACAATGACATACATCTTTAATGTGCTTGCTGTCAAGTCACATTTCAGTTAGAGTGCAGCAAAGTAAATGACAGCAAGCAATATTAATAAATTTAACATGGACTGTATAAATTTTTAACAGAACAAGAATGGGAGGCCAGGCTTGTCTACCAGCGCCTTCCCTCCTCTGCGTTTTCAAACCAACAGATTTTACAGCGAGCAGGACAGGCACGTTTCCTCAAAGTTGAGACCCTCAGTATAAATAGATTTACATGTCATTAATAAGTAAATTAGGAAAATGCCTTTCAAGTGAAGACAAGTACATAAGCATAATCTCCATATTAAAGGAGTATCCTTTGAAAAGCCACAGAGGAATTTGAGGAGTCAGGCGATATGTCATGCCGCTCTCGTCTGCTCTACACCTTTAATTACGGAGGAGTTTGATTATGGATCCAGCGTCTCACCACCAAGGTTCCAGAAAAGAGCTGCATGCAGAACCACCTATGATCATTTCTTACACGCAGAGGATAATAAAATACCTGATTTTAGAAGCAAAGGAGTCAAGAAAAAAACAAAAAAACAATTGTGACAGATCCCTCTTACTGTCATTTCGAACTGCTGTAATAATATTAAAATATTAAGATTAATTCCATCAAAGCAAACTAAAAAAAAAAGACGGTTAAGGATGACATTTCAAATAATAATAATAAAAAATAAATAAATAAATACTGCTGTAATTTTGGGTTTGGTGCCAAGTCCCAGCAGAGATAATTTGCTGTGCATTTAAACCCAATGAGAACCCTGCCTGCCTGTGTTAAATAAGAAAGTTACGCTTGATATGAGACATGTTTTCGCAGTAGCTTTAGCGATTATAGGAAATCATATGCAAAGCCGGAGTCCTGATCCGAAGTTAATTTATAATTGTGTTGAAGTTATTAATTAGCTGACGCGTTATTAAAGGAGCATGCACTACGAAAGGATTTATTTTACGCACAACAATACGGGATAGAGGCTCTTCCATACCCCCCCAACTCTCTCTCACTCTCTCTCTTCTTTTTTTTCTCCCAGGATGTTGAATTTATTTATTTGGATAAAACCTTTCAAGAGGAACACACATTTTAAACCCTGCCAGCTGCTTACAAGGTTACAAAGGCATCATTAAATTATCTCTATTCATTTATTACATTTCCAATGTTGAAACATTATGCTTATTAACAAATCAACACAATACTTCTGGAACATAGGCATGGTATTTTCCACCTAAAACTATTTGCTTTTTTTTTTATATACAATTATAGAACATTTCAGCTTTTGTGAAATCAAATTACTTGAGAGACTCCATGAAACATTTGTACTTTAAAAAATGTATTTGTCACACCGCAGGATCGTTAAAATGAACTAGTGAAGCAAGAAAGTGATTACAAATTGTGAAAAACTTCAAATGTGATAAAATATGCAACATTTACATTATCTAATACATTCAAATACACGTTAACCCCAAATCTTGATATTGACTAAAACAAGTAAATAACACTATATATGTGAACCGTCTCGGGTTACATGTGTAACCCTTGTTCCCTGAAAAAAGTGGAACGAGATGTTGCGCTGCTAAGCACTACGGGGAACAGCTTTTGCTGTGAGCCGAGCTGAATAATGTGTGAAACACGTCAATGAACATTGACCGGAATTTATAGCCTCGGCTGATGTAATCATTAGATGCACCTGAGGCCAGGCTATAAATGGATACGTCACCAGGTGTCGTCAGATATTTCTTTTTGAAGAGCAGTCCTGGGACGTCCCAGTGTGGCAAAGCAGCGCAACATCTCGTTCCGCTTTTTTCAGGGAACAAGGGTTACACATGTAACCCGAGACATTCCCTTTACAAAAAGCTTCACTACGATGTTGCGCTGCTAAGCGCTACGGGGAACGCAATACCCACGCCGCCGGACTTGGGGCTGTCCGGACCCCTACGGTTGTGCAGTGTACTCACAAAAACGCGAGAGGTCTCAGACATGAGCTTCAGATGTCGACTCAAGGGCATAAGAGCCCGGAGTAGCAAAGCATCTAACCCATAAAGTTCGATGAATGTGTGCGAAGAGAACCCTATCGCAACACAAACTTGTCATAAAAACTGATGAATGTGAGCGTAGAGGACCAGCCTGCCGCACCACAAACTTGCTGCAGAGGGGGACCTCTAGCCAAGGCTTTAGAGGAGGAGAGCCCTCTGGTAGAGTGCGCCCTAAAACCTACTGGCGAAGCTTGATCGCGCGCCTCGTAGGCCTGGGCAGTAATGTCCCTCACCCAAAGTGACATAGTCTGTCAGGACGTGACCGCCACCCAGTCACGGCTTCCAAATGAAGAATTGTTGCCCTGATTTTACGCCACTAGCAAATGCGGTGGACATAAGTCTGACGGGTACAGACTGGACAAAGTCTGAGAAGTCTTAGCTGCTCCGGCGTTACAAACGGCAGGGAGCAGAAGGCTTAGAGAATAACTGGCCAAGGGTCGCGAAAGGCACCTTGGGCAGGTAGTCAGGGTGAGGGTGCAAAGAATGCTTTTGGTCGTACCTGGGGCAACTCAAAACAGGCCGGCAAGAGAGACAGAGCCTGTAGGTACCCAAGTCTCTTCAGAGACGCAATTGCCATAAAAAAAAACCATCTTGAGAGTCAGAAGTCTACCAAACGCTGACTCTAGAGGTTTTAAAAAGGGGGGTCTTACCCTATGAAGAGGTCCTAGCAAGGGTGCCTCTTAGAGGGCACCCCGCCCACCAAGGCGTGGCAAACCGAAGTGGAAGCTACATAGAACCTGGCAGTGGCGAGGCAAGTGCCCACTGACAGTTCTTTCCACCGAAAATCCAGAACTGAAGCAAACTGGCAGTTAGCTGGTTCTGTAATTGAACTTATTAGAAGGAAACTTATGCAGGCGCATTTGTGCCATGTATGCGCCACCACGATCAGCACCCCGAGGGGGACTGGGTGACTCGGGAGAAGTAGAGGAGACATTGCGCTATCAACAGAGGCGAAGAGGTCCTCTTCTGCCCTGTAAAATCTACCCAGATCAGTTCCAAGGGAGGGAGCCCTAGCACTTGCAATGGTCTCGATAACTTCAGGAGAAAGCCCTGTGAACCTCAGTTGGTACCCTACAGGGGCCAAGCATGAAAGATTTCACAATTCGGGCGGGGATGAATATGTCCCCGAGCCTGAGAAAGAAGGTCCTACCTGTTCGAATCGCCCAAGGCTGAGCCGTCGAGGAGAGATATTAACTCCGAGAACCATATCCTGTTCAGCCAGCGCAGCGCCATTAATAGGAGGCAAGACCCTTGCTGGTGAACATTGCCAAGACTCCGGGAGCAGAGAAACCGGGAAAGAAATGCATACAGACGCATTCTGGGTCATGTATGTGTCTTAACGTCCAGACCCAAGGGGGCTGGGTGATTTCAGGGAGAAGTAGAGGAGACATTGCGCTATTCATAGAGGCGAAGAGGTCCTCTTCTGCCCTAAGATCTCACCCAAACTTGTTCCAAGTGGAAACAGCCCGGCATTTAAAAGGTCTCGATAACCTCAGGAGAGAGCCCTGTGTTCCTCAGTTGGTACCCTTAGGGGCCAAACATGAAAGATTCCACAATTTGGGGCAGGGATGAAATATTGCCCTGTGCCTGAGACAGAAGATCCTTCCTGTTCGGCATCACCAAAGGCGAGCCGTCGAGGGAAGAGATTAGCTCCGAGAACCAAGCCCTGTTCAGCCAGCACGGTGCTATCAGTAAGAGGCAAAAACCCTTGCTTGCGAACTCTGGGCAACTACTACCTTAGGGTGGAGTTCTTAACTCCCCCGTTGGTATTTTCTGTCTGGACCATAAATCTGCTCCCATATACGGGCATCCAGGGATATAACTGACCTGAGTGACAGGAGCTTGCCCTGGGCCCTAAGGAGAACCCAACGTGTCAGAAATACAGCTGACAAGAACGTGGGTCTCCTTGATGATTTATGTAAGAGGCTACCGCTGCATTGTCCACCCGCACCAAGACATGGCAGCCTCAGGAGGAGGTATTTCAGGGCCAGAAATACAGCCATCAACCCGAGACAGTGACTGTGACAACCGAGCTGACGACCCTCCTATCCCCTTAAGCTGGACTGACCACTTAAGGCCGCTACCCGCCCATCAGGGAGGCGTCTGTCGTTAGCAGCCTGCGACAACAAGATGCACCTAGAGTGGGACCCAAGGCAGAAAACCGGGGTCTGAACCACATAGAAAGGGAACGAAGCCTGAGGCACGTAACCCTATTTAGCCTAGGGGTTTTGGCCCTTGGAAGAATCCCCTGGCTTTTGGCCACAACAAAAACGGTCTCATGAGCAGAAGGTCCAGAGGGATCACTGTGGACGCATTCGCCCTGAGACCTGGAAATCATTGATACTGATAACAGTGCAACCTTGACCTAGCCTGACTTTGCTCAGGGTGATCTAAATGGACTCAATCCTAGTGGGAGACAGTTGTGCCCGCATTGAGATTGAATGCCCCGATAGACAGTGTTCTGAGTGGGAGAGAGGACGCTTTTCTTGGCGTTGAGCCTCAACCCCAGAGAAACAGATGAGCTAAGACGATGTCCCTGTGCTGAACTGCCAGTTCCTGGAACTGCACTAGGATCAGCCAGTCGTCTACATAATTCAGAATGCAGATGGCCCGGAGTCGCAAGGAGCCAATGCTACATCATGCATTGTGAATGTGCGGGTAAAAAGGGCTAGGCTGAGTGAAAGAACCTGACCCTGGAAGACTTCGCCCCCGGAAGTGAACCTCAGGAACTTACGAGGGGGTACCGGGAGGGGTGAAGTGAAACACGCGCCCCGTCCCGAGGGGAGCTACCCCCTAATCTAGGTGCAAGACCGTCAGGCTTTTCTCTTGGGTCTTGCTTCGGGGCTGGCGAGGGTGGCGAGACTGTCCCCAATCCCTGGGAGGAGGAGCACGACTCGCCACGCTTTGTTTTTGAGCCTCCCTTCAGTCAGGACCGAGGCGGGTCTGCGGCTTGCTCGTCAAGCGCAGAACCCACACTCAGGTCGTCCAGGGGGTCAGCCTGATATGCCTGAAAAACAGCATAGTGTGCAGAGCAGCACCAGCCTGACCTGCTGCTTGATAAGCCCTTCCCACTAAAGTGGAGGTTGTCCTACAAGGCTTTGAGGGGAGAGAGGGCTTCTTAAGTGACGATGCCGAGCCCGGCGAGAGATAGCCCGCAAGCGTCTCTTCGACCGGCGGCATCACTGAATACCGCCGTGCCTCAGAACACGGGAAGGAAATATATATATATTTGGGGGTCTCTTTTTTGCGTGGCCAGTCCAATCTGGCAACCGCACGAGTAACAACATCGAGCAATTTCCTCCGTAGATTTTTTTATCACGGACGGAAAGCTCGGAGGCGGGAAGAGAATCGCGATCCACCTCATGACCCGAAGAAGCGTCGAGATCATGTGTGAAGGACCAGCTGGGTTTGGGGAGAGAGTGAGAGAAAGG